>NC_056726.1:969154036-969229036 GCF_019279795.1 Protopterus annectens
TACTGTTTTTGTTTCACTTTGCAAACCAACTTGAAAAACCTGTAGCTGGCTCTGAAATTATGATGTCACATCTGCCATCTGCTCTTGCTCTAGCTATCGGGATGTTTCCTCCCCCAAAATTATGTAATCCCCACCTGATTTGCATGCTGTATAGAAGAGCCAGTGTTCCTCCCACATTATGATGTCAGACTTGCCTTACCCAGCCCACTCAACCTAATAAAATCCATGTGGTGTGTGGAACTCCTTTTCATTGTACGTGTATCCTGTCGACTGCATTTGTTTGAGGGACTACTGAAAAGTGTGGATTGCCTGCATTTTTTGCTTCATTGGTAAGATAAGTCTTCCTAGTGAATTAAAAATGTAATTCTACACACAGCCCCTGTTTGAATGCACTTCTAGCCCTATTTTGTGCTGCCTGATATAGTTTATGCTTCTGTCTGAGGGTGCCACATGGTTCATTAGTGTATGCTGCTGCCGACTATCTAGATTAGCCTTCTGTTGTATTTGCTTGCTGCTGGTATATAATTATATGTATTTTGTATATTATTATTGTATTATGGTTATACATTTTATTTGATACTGCTGGTTCTCGGTTAATTATCTAGTCGTTGTGTTCCCGTGTGTGAATGCAGCCTTCTGTTTTAGTCAAGTCCCATGCTGCATGCTGAATTCAGCTTGGTGAGTATTATCTGTGTTTATCTTTGTTACTGATACTCAGAATAAGCCGTTTCTTCTTCTTTTTTTTTATGCAAGTGTTGGTTTATAGTGATAGCTTGTATATTTATCACTACTGCTACTCGTTTGTTTTTTCTAATTTTAGCATGTTATTAATGCTCATTTCGGCATCTGTGTGTGCTGTGCTCGTTTATATATATATTTTTTTCTGCTGCACGTTAGTGTTTCATGCAGCCGTTTTAAAGGTTAGAGTGAGTTGGACTGCAATTGCGACGCTCTCTCGTCGGCAAGTAGCATGTTTAAAGCCCTTGTTTTGCTGTGTATGCTGTGGGTCATGTTTGCATGTGCCGATATCCTCTACATTTTTGTAAATCCCCCTCACCCCAAAGAAAGTTTCTCTTTCATGGTATATTCTGAACCAAGTTAGGTACTGCTGTAGATATTTTAGCTCTGTGAGCTGTTCTTGGTATTGTAACACATAACACTTCTATTTAAAAAATCTGATGAAGTGTAATGTTGGTGTAGGTCTGAAACTGTTCTAACTGAAACCTCCAAGGTCCAGAAGGGGATGTTCATCGTGTTTTCACTGTTGCAGTCATTACTCTTGGGTTATCCTGCTGGCAGGCTACCCGCAGTTGGCCTGAATTCCAAAGTATTGGTCTGGCATCGGTTGTTGTCACCTCTTCCCTGACGTCAGTGCCCCAGGGGTATAAAAGATGCAGCAGACGCCATTTTCTCCAGTCTTTCTTGCCGCACGGTGCCCGAAGCAGAAGCAGTTTGCAAGTGCCGGTCGGCCGACTCCTGAGATTTTCGTGTTCGAATTTCAGATCCGAAGTCTTCATTTAAAGCTAAGTACCCCATTGGGGAAACTTTTTTCTTGCTCCAGACCGATGTCAGAAAAAGTTAATAATTGTATTTCTTGTGGGAAGCAAATACCTCATAAGGACTTTCATTCTTATTGTATTTCTTGCCTAGGCCTTGATCACGACGTTGCTAATTTCAGGTTTTGTGCTAGATTTAACCAATGCACTATTAAGCGTTGGTACGATTTTGCATTTCATTACTTTGGCCGAAGATTTAATTACACAATGTTGTCGGATAGCCATCTGACTACTGCAATTCAAAAGAAACGCAAGGAAAAGGACAGGCATCCGAGGTCCAAAACTGATGACAAGGTTTCTTCTAAGCCAGTCGCCAGTTCGCCAGTTCTCAGTGAGGTGCTTTCGCAGCCCCTGACACCCGCTACCTCAGAGCCACAGGCCGCTTCCGACTCCCAAGTGGAGCAGACTAGGCCACTGGAAACTCAAGGTATTGGACACTTGGAAAATATTCCCTCAGATGGGTCCAGAGCCGCTGAGCAGGCATCAGCTTCTGAGGGTGTTTTCAGGCCTACACAGTTATATGTAAAACCGACTACAGCTTCAAAGGCAAAGACTAAAGCACCACTAAAGACAAAGAAACAAGTGTAGCAAGCCCATGGACAGGCCTCCATGCCTATAAAACAGATGCTCAAAATGGCCGAAGACCTAATTACTTTGATCAGGGGTTCCCATCAACCTTCTGATAAGAGGCCTAGGCAAGAGACAGAATATGAATCTTCAGATCAGGTTTCCATTTCCTCTAACTCCTTTTCTGAACAGGAATACTCTCTTCCTCCCTAAGAGGATTCTGCTGCTGAAGAATCTATCCCTTCAGCCTCTCCTCCTGAGGATTATTCTTTTGGGGAAACCCTGCATACCATGAGGGAGCACTTATACTGGGAGAGCCAAGACTACTCAGAATCTAAGAAAAGGCTCAGAGACTTTCTTTTACTACCTCAGCACAGGCCTCTTGCTATCCCCCCTGTTTTAGACATTGTAGATGATGTATTTTCAGAGTCCAGCCTGTCTCCTGACTCTTTACCCCCTGCACCTGTTAAGCCAGACAGATACTACAGGGTTCCAGATTCACATAAATGTCTTTATAAAAACCCTGCTGCTGACCCAGAAACTATTTCTCAGGGTCCCAAAGGGGTCAAGGCTTCCACTGCAAAAAAAACTATCCCTTCTGATAGGGATTCAAGGGCACTGGACAGATGGGGGAAAAAGGTTTACACTTCTGCTACCTTGGCTGTGAGGGCTTTAAATTGTCAATTTCATATGCTTAAATATCAGCAATACTTAATGTCACTGCTTAAACATAAAATATTAACAAATTCTGAATGTGCAGAAAACAAGGAAATACAGGATTTATTACATGCAACTGAACAAGTGGGAAGGCTTACTTTGCAATGTGGTTTTGATTCTCTGGAGGCCTCTTGCAGGGCTGCTGTTACGGGTTCTGTCATTAGGAGGCATGCTTGGTTAAAGGAACAGAATCTGCCTGATCATGTTAAAGCAAAATTATTAGATGCTCCATTACAGCATGATACTTTGTTTGGTGTTAAAGCAGAAGAGGTGTTGAAAAAATGGAGGACAAAGCAAAATCTATGCAGACAGTTAAGGGTTTCTTAATGGTGCAGCCACCCAGATTTAGCAGGAACTGGCCCACAAAGAATTGGTCCTTTCCAGTGTCAGACAGGCCACAAAGAGGCAGGTACAGACACCCCAGAGGCAGATCCCAGCCCAAAGGCTCAAACAGGCCTAAACAATGGGGTGCTTCTACCTCCAAAAGTGGAGAAGACAAATCACAGCCATATAGGAAACAGTCTCAATGACTTTCCTCTGCCAGCACCAAGCTCTTATCTTTTGGCAGCCCCCTCAGGGGGAAAACTAGCACTTTTTTCACAAAATTGGCACATGATTACCGAGGACAAATGGGTCTTGAATATAGTGTCTCAGGGCTACAGGTTCCACTTTCACACCCTGCCAAGGGCAAAAGGTATGCCAGACCTGCCACACAATCAATGGGCAGAGGCACAAAAGCAAGTTTCATCCCCCATGGACATGGGGGCAATTCAGTGAGTACCACAGCAAGAGCAGGGACAAGGATTTTACTCTACTTTTCTTGGTACCCAGAAAGGGCAAAGCCTGGAGACCAATATTCGACCTGTCTATTCTAAACACATTTCTGGACATTCCAAAATTCAAAATGTTGACTCTGCAGCAGCTTCTGCCCATGCTGGGCAAGAAGGCTTGGCTTGTAACTTTGGACATAAAAGAGGCATACCTGCATGTCCCAATCAGACAATCTTGCAGAAGATACCTCAGATTCATAGCTGGCTCAATGCACTACCAATTCTCTGCACTGCCCTTTGGCTTATCTACTGCGCCCAGGGTCTTCACAAAATGCCTGGCATCAGTAATTGCATTTTGCAGACAAAGAGGAATTCAAATATATCCTTACTTGGACGACTGCCTTATTCAAGCAGAGAACAAGGACGTTCTACTAAAGCATCTGGAGTTTGTAAAAAGATTACTAATTTGCCTAGGGTACACAGTAAACGAAAAGAAATCAAAATTAGTACCCTTTCAAGAGATAATATTTCTGGGTGCAAGCTTAAATACAACTGCCCAGATGGCTTATCTCATGCCAGACAAACAAAGGCAACTGACTTCTTACTTCAAAATGTTGGCAACAAAGACCCAGTTATCTGCAAGAAAAATTCTGCAGGCTTTGGGCTTCATGGCATCCTGCATTCTGCTAATTCCATATGCCAGACTGAATATGAGGAAACTACAATGGTATCTAAAAAGTGTTTGGACTCAACATTGCCACAGCCTGGAAACATTAATTACCCTCATTCCCTGCCTGCAACAGGAGTTTCAATGGTGGGCACAGGCCTGTCACCACAACAAGGGACAGCCATTCACTTTACCCACAGCCAGGCAGACACTAACAGCGGATGCATCAGATTATGCCTGAGGGGCCCACATGGCAGAAAAATGTATTCAGGGCACATGGCCTGCAAGCCAGATGCATCTTCATATCAATCAAAAAGAGATGCTAGCTGTTCAAAATGCCCTGTCAGCTTTCAAGGATCTACTTCATCCAGGACAACTACTGATAAAGATGGACAATACTACAGTCATGTGGTACATAAACAAGCAGGGAGGCACACATTCTTACTCCCTCTGCAGACAAGCCATGACTTTGTGGGACACAGCATTGACTTATCAAGTTCACCTGCAAGCCCAATTCCTGCCAGGAAAGATAAATACTCTGGCAGACGAACAAAGCAGAAACCTCATAGATCCCCACGAGTTGAAACTGGATCCACAAGTCTTCAGCATGATACCAAGGAAATGGGGATGCCCAGACATAGATCTATTTGCCTCCCCTCAAAACTGCCAACTACAGAGATTCTGCACAAGGATTTATCCCAAGCAAGCATGGAAAGTGGATGCCTTATCCTTCAGCTGGAAAAACCTAACAGTATATGCCTTTCCTCCACTGCCTCCCCTCCCCAAGGTACTCCTAAAGGTCAGACAAGAGAAGCCAAAAATGATACTGATTGCCCCAGACTGGCCACGCCAGCACTGGTACCCAATCCTAAAGAACTTGTCTCAAGGTCCAGCATGGACATTGCCTCAGATTCCTCACTTACTGACCCAATAAAACAATCAGATCCTGCATAGACAACTCAGGACCTTAAATCTGGCAGCATGGCGGATAATGTAGCCATTCAGAACCCTCCTCTCTCTAAAGCTGTGATGGATGTTATTTTGGAGGCCAGGAGGTCCAGTACCAGAAAATCTTATGCAGAAAAATGGAAGAGATTCTGTGCTTGGAACCAGGCACAAGGAATTGACATGTTTGTTCCAAACATTCCTCAGACTTTACAATACTTAAATGAGATGCTGGCCAGAGGCCTATCCTTTTCATCAATTAAGATCCATGCCTCTGCCGTTTCAGCCCATTACAATACAGAACCACCCATCTTTTCTCATTCCTTAATAAGGCAGTACCTCAGAGGGGCCAAAAACATAAGACCTCCAAGGAGAGCACCAATACCTGCATGGGACCTCAATTATGTCTTGGAAAAACTCACACTGCCTCCTTTTGAGCCAGCCTCAACAGCTGATATAAAATTCTTATCCTGGAAAACAGCACTGCTCCTAACAATAACCTCTGTAAGATGAGTCTCAGAGTTACAGGCACTCATGGCTGTGGAACCTTTTATCATTTTCCATCCAGACAGGGTTTCTCTGAGGACAAACCCGACATTTATGCCTAAGGTGGTGTCCAGTGTGGCCCTTAACCAAACCATTCAATTGCCTACATTTTATCCAAACCCACAGAACAAGGGTGAGAGACTTCTGCATTCTTTGGACATACACAGACAGCTATGCTTCTACTTGGACAGAACTAAAGCTTACAGAAAGACTGAGCAACGTTTAGTGGCATATGCTGCAGGATCACAAGGAAAGGCTATCTCATAACAGACTATTTCAAAATGGATAGGCCATTGCATTCATTTCTGCTATTCACAACATGGCAAATCAGTGCCTAAGGACATTAGGCCACATTCAACCAGAGCAACAGCCTTCCTCAGAGGAGTACCAACCAAAGACATCTTAGAGGCTGCAACTTGGAGTTCGGTGCACACCTTTACAAAGCACTACCACTTACCTCTCTACTCTAAATTCAGAGCAGGCTTTGCCACTGCAGTTCTGCAGGGCCTCATTGCCTCCCCTAATCCTATTTAGCCCCAGCTACCCATCCTCAGCTTTGGGATTCAACCCAAGAGTAATGACTGCAACAGTGAAACACGATGAACATAGTACAGTTGTGTACCTACCATAAATGTAGATGTTCAAGTGTATTCACTGTTGCAGTCCAGGTTACCCTCCCACCATCCCCCTTTCTTTTGCTGGGTCTTATCTGTACTTCTCTATTCTATGCAACCTATGTGGTGCATTTGCTTGTAGATGAAGGAAATGATTACCTTAGTGCATGCATGTTTATTGGCATAATTTTTAGCCTACCCTTTTGGGGGCACCTGACATCTGGGGCAAGAAAAACTGAAGAAAATGGCGTCAGCTGCATCTTTTATACCCCTGGCGCACTGACGTCAGGGAAGAGGAGACAGCAACCGATGCTGGACCAAAACTTTGGAATTCAGGCCGACTGCGGGTAGCCTGCCAGCAGGATAACCCAAGAGTAATGACTGCAACTGTGAATACAGTCAAACATCTACATTTATGGTAGGTACACAACTGTACTTTCTGCTGAGTCAGCATAGCAGGAGCATTCATTATGAATGGAGAATACTATATAATTTCATCAGTGGCACCCATTTGTTTCCACTTATATGTATTATTAGCACTGATATTTTGCAATAACACTGGTCTTGTACGAATCGACCGTTCACTCAGGTCTGCTAAATTGTCTTACTGTAACACATCAGTAGCTTTAGTGGTGTTAATTGTACCGTGCTAGATTTTTCAGTTATGGACATTGAAATTGCTTTATCAGCATAGGCAGTATGATTAGATACTAACTTGATTTCTGGGCTGTATGGCTTAATGTTGCTCCTTGCTTAGCTTTATAATGTGTTTAATGCATCTCCTCTAAACATTCCTGTGTCTATTTTTAGTACCACTATTATGCAAGGATATGATGGGGGTTCACACCTGTGGTTAGTTGGGCAAGCAGCAGCTCAATTCAGTCATGTTTTTGGACCAGTATAGCATTGTATTAGTGGTTTAAAAACATTGAAACACCTCCTCCATATGTTTTATTCAGAGCTGAGGAGATCAAAATGTATGAAAGGCACTGTAGACTTTAATAGCCAGAGTGATTACTATTGTTTTGAACTATGTTTCTGTGAATGCATATATGTGTGTGAATTTTCTAGGGTAAGGAGTGCTTCCAGGTAATATTTTTTTTTTTATGTTTAAACTACTAGCATTGAGAAGCAGCACCTTTAGGTATTTCTGACTGATTTTTATTATGTTGGCGGACTTAACTTGGCATATCCTAAAAAAGGCACTATGGTGACAAAGTTTTTGTCAATATTCAGAAGCCAAGTGGTGATAAGTGCAAACCATCTCTTGAAAAGCATAGTGGCTTGTCGGTTATGTCTACCCAAGCTGTCAGAGATTGAATCTCCTTGTTGTGACATCAGAAACTAAGCCATTTGTTGAAGTAGGTAATCTTTGCTGGTCCTGTCGTATAATCATTGCTGAAGGTAGGAAGCGACTCAAGGCTAGATTCATACCCACCTGGGACACATGTATTCAGAGAGCTCCATGTCCCTCTTCATATAGTTCAGTGAGGTATCATGGAGTATGACCATCATACTGGTTCTTGTGTTTTAAAGCCACAAGTGCATGTATGTGTATGTGAATGCAAGCAAGGGGCAAGTGTGTGTGTGTGTGTGTGTGTGTGTGTGTGTGTGTGTGTGTGTGTGTGTGTGTGTGTGTGTGTGTGTGTGTGTGTGTGTGTGTGTGTGTGTGTGTGAATGCAAGGGGCAAGTGTGTGTGTGTGTGTGTGTGTGTGTGTGTGTGTGTGTGTGTGTGTGTGTGTGTGTGTGTGTGTGTGTGTGTCCATGTGTGAATGCAAGCAAGGGGCAAGTGTGTGTGTATATGGATACAAGCAAGGGGCAAGTGTGTGTGTGTATGAATACAAGCAAGGGCAAGTATGTGTGTGTGTGTGTGTGTGTGTGTGTGTGTGTGTGTGTGTGTGTGTGTGTATGAATACAAGCAAGGGGCAAGTGTGTGTGTGTGTGTGTGAATGCAAGCAAGGGGCAAGTGTGTGTGTGTGTGTGTGTGTGTGTGTGTGTGTGTGTGTGTGTGTGTGTGTGTGTGTGTGTGTGTGTGTGTGTGTGTGCGTGAGTGTGTGTATGAATGCTTACTAAGCTGGGCATTAATCCCTACGTCACTCGATGAGTTGCCAACTGGCTTACTGACAGAACCCATGCTGTAAAAGTAGCCCACTCCAAGTCCAGCTTTTGACAAGTCAGAGTACCTCAGGGGTCAGTCCTGGGACTGCTCTTGTTTGGCATCTACTTCTCTGAAGTAAAGGCCAACACTAAGGGATTCTGGCTAACAAAGTTCACAGATGACTGCAAACTGGGAGCCATTATTGAATCCCCAAATGTTGTGGATACTCTAGAAAAGGGTCTTACAGAAACTGATGCTTGGTGCCAGAGGCATGGGCTCAAGCTCAGTGCCAAGAAATGTATAGTTATCCCCTTTGGGAAAAAACATGTACCCGTTCTGGGACATGCTACACTTAAAAAATTCCCAATCCCTCAGAGCTACACACTCCAGGGATCTAAACCTTGTCATCACAATAAACAAATGCTGGAGGGATAGGTTCCTGACTCAGAGACTGCCCAGACTCTGGAATAGACTGCCCATACATGTCAAGAAGACCGCCTCTTTGGCCCTCTTCAAACAGAACATTGACGATTGGATGGGAGAAAGAAATTAACCCCGGGGATCACGTCACTCACCCTGCTAGACAGGGTAGAAAACAGTGTGGAAGTAATAGCCAGGGAATTATGGCTAGGCTTGTATAAGCCCTAGGGCCGATAGCCTAGTACCAACCTATGAACCTATAGTTAACAGACTTCTATCAGAAGGAAGAAGCCCTTGGTTCATTTTAGCTGTTGCCAAACAAACTTTGTGTCTGTCTGATAAGGGGCAAGTGTGTGCGCATCTGTGTGATAAGGGGCAAGTGTGTGCACGTTTGTGTGATAAAAAGCACTCTGCCAGTATCTGCTGAATTTTACAAAACCACTTTTATCTTTAAAGCTGTCCCAGCACAATCTGGTAGTTAGATGTAACTTTAAATACACTATACTGTTATGTTCTTCATATACTGAATTGATAAAGTCTGTTTTGTGATTTATGATTTAGTGTTGAATTGTCACTTAATTCCATTAGGTACTGGTGTGCCTTTGCTGTGTAATTTTTTCCCTGTGGTTGTGGAACTGTGTAGTTATAAAGACAGGAAGAATTTGATTGTTCCCAGGTGGTGTGGGCATTGTTGCTTAACCCTCCCCTCAAAACTGTAACACCTTTAGTTTTGCAGCCATGTTTGAATGGATTTGGATCAGGGTGATTGCAGTTTATAGGTCTCCTTTTTCTGGGATTTATGTAAGACCCCTAAAGTGGGAGGGATGAAAGTTTAAAAATAAAACATCCTTCATGAAAGGTCTGAGGTGGAAGATTGTGTATGTGGTTATGCTGATTTGGTTGTGTCTTTCAGCTTTTCCCGGTTAGGGGATTGCCACAGCGGAACTCCGGTCCGCCAATGATTGGCAGTTGATTTGTACGTACTGGCTTGCCAGGCCTGATGCACAACCTTCAACGAAGGTACGCCCATTCATGCATGTCTCCACACAGAAGACGATCTAGCTGAGAAACAAACCAGACAGTGTCTTACTGTGAGGTGACAACGCTACCGCAGCACCACCACCGCGGTCTGTGTGTGGTTATGCTGATAAGAACTGGAAATTCCTCTGTTAACAATAATGTACAGTAGACAGTTTATTGGACTGTGCTGTAGAAGCTAAATCTGTGGACAGGTTTACTGGGCTGTGTAAAGTAGGGCTCACTAGTGTTGGATTAAAGTACTTTAATAATGTTGTAGGTGGAAAACTGTTCAATGGGTGCATTTCATGTAGAATTTGAATGGAGCGGCTTGATGTGTAAGATCTGTATAGGCATGTGTTTCTGTTTCTGATGTCTGCACAGCCAAAGTACATAATTACTCGTGCATTTCTCGGACGAAGGCCTGGGGTCATTCTTGGTGTTGCCAAACAAACTTGTGGTTATGTGTGTGAAAGGGTGAGTGTGTGAGTTGAGTGAGTGTGGTGTGTGAGTTGAGTGAGTGTGGTGTGCGAGTTGAGTGAGTGTGGTGTGCGAGTTGAGTGAGTGTGTGAGTTGAGTGAGTGTGCGAGTTGAGTGAGTTTGTGAGTTGAGTGAGTGCGTGAGTTGAGTGAGTGCGTGAGTTGAGTGAATGCGGGGGGTGAGTGTTGGGGATGAGTGAGTGTGGTGTGTGGGTGGGTGAATGTGTGGAGTGAGTGAGTGTGGGTGAGTGTGGGTGTGGGTGAGTGTGGGTGAGTGTGAGTGTGGGTGAGTGTGAGTGTAGGTGAGTGTGAGTGGATGGGTGAGTGTGAGTGGATGGGTGAGTGAGTGGATGGGTGCGTGGGTGAGTGAGTGAGTGTGTGTGGTGAGTGAGTGAGTGTGTGTGTGGTGAGTGAGAGTAGGTGGGTAGTGAGTGAGTGAGGGTAGTGAGTGAGGGTAGTGAGTGGATGTGGGTGGTGAGTGTGGTGGGGTGGTTGAGTGTGGGTGAGTGGTTGAGTGTGGGTGAGTGAGTTGGTGTGGGTGAGTGAGTTGGTGTGGGTGAGTGGTGGGTGAGTGAGTGGTTGAGTGTGGGTGGGTGAGTTGAATGTGGGTGAATGAGGGTGGTGGGTGAGTGAGTGCGGGTGGGTGAGTGAGGTGTGGTGGATGAGGGTGAGTGTGGTGAGTGTGGGTGGTGAGTGAGTGTGGGGGAGCATGAATGAGGTGTCTGCGTGAGAGTGAGTGTTGAGTGTGGTGGGTGGTGAGTGTGGTGGGTGGCAAGTGTGGTGGGTGGCGAGTGTGTGTGGTGGGTGGTGAGTGGTGAGTGAGTGTGGTGGGTGGTGAGTGAGTGTGGTGGGTGGTGAGTGAGTGTGGTGGGTGGTGGGTGGTGAGTGGTGAGTGAGTGTGGGTGAATGAGTGAGTGTGGGTGAGTCTCATTTTTGGATGTAATTTCAAATTTTGTAAACTTTGTTTTTGTATTGTCATATTGCTTTACATTGCCCTACCGATATGTGACAAAGTACAGGCAGAAGCACAGTAACAGCTGCAAAAACTAAGAGCATAAATTTGCAATAACCATGCGTATACATTAATTGCATGTTTTTACATAAGAAGCAGATGTCTGTCACAATTAATCGACAACACTACATCAGATTACAAGAAGTATGCAATACCGTAATTTTTTAAATGATGTCTTAAAAAGCATGATGGTGCTGTCATGCAAGTCTGTGAAATATTTCATGTTTATAGTGTGTCATTTGTTAGCTATTTAACCAAACGGGAAGGAAAAATAAGTGGGAGTTTGATGCTTTGCAAAACGGTGATTATTCCCAGTGCTATGTAGCTTGGTTCTAAATCTGACAGGAGGAGTACAACAAAAAAAGTGTCCCACTGTAAGGAGGGAAAGACTGACAAAAAACAATACATTACTCTGGTCACCTGCTGTGAGCTGTCAATCACATGCAGATAATGGGTCAAATTACCCTTAGCTCTTTGACAGCTAGGGAAGGTAGGTGTGAAGTGGGAGGGGAGATGCCTTGAAGAACTAGATTTCAGCCTTCACAAAAGAAAGCAAGTTAGCATTTCTAAGAAACAAAAGCAATAAAATGCACTTTTCAGTTCTGTTCTGTAGCATTTGCAGTGCTTGTGTTTGAAGTAGTCATTGAAAAAGGATAACATTTTAACCAAAAGTAGGGGACTTTAAGACAGCAGTGAATGCCTGTTAAGTCAATGAAGTGACAGCAGCTTAAGGGAAAATGTGGCAGATCTGATGCAATTTTTTGGAGACAAACAATGCATTCTGGGATACTTAGAGGCAGAATAAACAGTCTGAATTATTTCAAAATGCCAGCCCCCATGTGGTCAGAGTCAGAAATTGCATATAAACATATCTAAAAAGCTCTAAATAGTCCCAGAGTGCTGTTAAACTGTAGGAAACACCAAACCATGATGAAATAAATATGTTTTTGAGTCTGAGGGTGTGGGTGTCCTTTAATGTTATATATTTATTTATGTTAACAGAGGAAGAAGAAGGAGAATAATAAAAATGTCGCACTACATGTCTCCCCGGGCCTCCGCTGAAAATGGACATGTATTCAGTCCGACTTTCCCGGTTAACAAATGTAAAATAAATAAAATAAATGACACAGATCATGCATTCTGTATGGGAATAATACAGAGGAAAATGTAAGGAAGGGTGAGGGATATTATAGAAGAAAGTATTTATAGTATAAAAGGGAAGGGATGTCAAGAATTGCTATTGGTTGTGGGAGAAATTGTGGGTGATTTTATAAGTAAAAGGGAGGATAAAAAACTTATGGTAGGTGATATTAGCAAGGCATTTCATACCATAGGACATGATGCTTTGTGAAATGTAAGTATGCAATAGGTCATGAAATTAAGACAGTCCCGCAAATGTACTAATCTTCCATGCAGGACTAGTCTAGTCCTGCATGGAAGTGGCCGCTTAGGAGCAGGATGGCAGTGCTATGCATAGTTATGAAGGCGCGCTGCCCATGACCCCAGGCTTACATGGAGCATGTACGAGTCCAGGGGGCATGTCTGAGAGCAGAGCTCTCAGAATAAACATGCCCCTGCAATACTGAACAGCAGAAAGTGGAAATAAATGAGCGATACTGCACATAGGTATCCACCTATCCCCACCAACAGTCCCCCATGTGTACAACAGCAACAGGACATAAAAATCAGAAGAAACCCCTGTATTGGTGTCTAAAGCTCAGAGTACAGCTAACTGTAGGTGCGCGGGTGTGCCTATTGCTCAGCCACTGTGAAAGCAGCTTAAAAGGCTGAAGAGGATAACAAGGACGATATATGCAAATGAAGCATCACAGCAATAGTGTAGTGGGTAAAGCGTTTGCCAAATGAGCAGGCATTCCCAGTTCGAGTCCCAGTGCAGCACAGTCTAGTTTACATGGCAAAGCATGGTATAAGCAATATTTGTATTGCAAATCCCACTAAATAACATACATTTTTATGAACTGGAGTACTGCAGGGAATGCACATGTGAAGAGTCAGTATCCTAATGAATAAGGCAGCAGTAAGCAGGTGTACACACAGATAAGCAGTAGTAAGCTTATGTAAGCACTAGTAAGCATGTGAAAGTGCGTTTGCAGGGGGGGTAAGCACTGCTGACACAAATTAAGCAAAGGAGAAGCTAACTGGGTATAAGAAACTGTGACCGGAAGTTAGAAGTGCTCACCTCCGTGTGAACCCGCTTACAACTGCTTTTAAGTGCCTTAATCACACCGTATCCAATGGCAGGTGTTCTGCCCAGCAACAAAATAAACAGCGTCTGTAAGGTTGGAACCCAGGACCATGCACACCATACACAAAATGATTTACTACTAAGCCATGCCAGATATGCATAAATTGTATGTTGACAGAAGCATAACTCCAGGCCAGTCATGTGACAGTACTGAGAATGTATGCCTACATCTAGATGGGAGTGTGTGCAAATATATTACTATCTAAATGGATACAACATAGCTATAGATGTAGTCACATATATATATATATATATATATATATATATATATATATATGTATATATATATATATATATATATATATATACGTAGATATATAGAAATATCCAGGAATATATACACATATGTACAAATATATGAACATATATACATGCAAATGCCGACATCTACACATATATATGCCAACACCTATATGTCCATATATACACAGCAAGTTACAGATATGTACGCAGATATATATGTGTCCGTAGGTATTTATGAACGTAGTTAGAAATATGTAAGCAAATATATATACCCATAGAGGTATATATGGCCAGACATCTGTAGATAGCAATGGTAGATCAACAGAAACATATATGTCCACATGCATCATTAATGGGCCTGAGAGGCCCCAAACAATATACGTCTCGTACGAACTGGCACACCCCCCCCCAGCCAAACATGTCTGCCCTGCAATACACTACCAGGCTCATTGTATTGTACATGTTTCATTTAAATAGGGATTTAAAGTAGCCTTCTTTTATGTTTCACATGTTGACATCACATCCCCCTCTCCCCCACCCACTAGGCGGGCCGACCAGTACAGGCCCATCTAACCCAGGCCATCCTTGACCCATACAGTCATTACCCACAGGTCTGCTCCCCCCCACCCACTGCACACATGCAGCAACCATTCCTACCCAGGCTACTGGCCGGTAGCTACCACACCACCACACATTACCCTCCCGCCACTCCCCCCCTCAGGACCCATCCTGTATGCTGTCCCGATCCAAATATCCTAGGCCTGGCACATGCTGTAGTCCATGCACATAGCCATGGGTACCTTTGTAACTCTGGGTGTAGGCAAAAGTTGAATACCCAATGCTTGGTTTGTCCCACATGGGACGAATGTTACCCTGGTACTAACAATTGATTTCATGTGTGACTTAGATTACACTAACAGATTTAGTTGTAGGTATCACAAAGCATACGTGGCACACAAGGTTGGCTGTTATGCACATGAAACACAGTATCCAGCAATACCAGTCTACATTACAGGATATGTAGCTAAATATGTAGAGGTATGTGTGTGTGTGTATATATATATATACCCATAACTAAATAGATATATACCTCACCCTCTCTGTAGTACAAATGTATATATACATAGACAGACATATATATAAATACCCACATATAGATATATACATATGCAGACATCCATACAGCCACATGTCGTCATATATCTATCTATATATATATATATATATATATATATATATATATATATATATATATATATATACAGCAATATATATACATATATATATATATATATATATATATATATATATGCATACATATATATATATATATATATATATATATATATGTAGATATATATGTGTGTCTGTGTGTGTGTATATATACACAGATATATAGCTATGATATGATGCAGCACGTAGGAATGATATAGTTTCACAGGCCGTGCCAATGGGGATGAGGGGCCCAATCAACAAATGTGTAACATGTAGCATCCCCCCAGCCAGACAGGGGAAACATATAAGCAAACACACAAACGATCTAAACAATCCACTGTTCCCCAAACCACAGGCAGGACACAACCAGTGGGGGGAACACTGTGGACTCGCCAAATCTAATCTTGCAACAAAGACAGCAGCATCCCTTGTGGGACACCCCAAAAATTGATGAGTCAAGTCCCTGTAACAATTTATCAAGGCAGGCCATGAATGAGCCTGATGACCCATGGGTCGAGACAATGTACAAGAAGGGTCACGAGACGTGGAGAGTGGGCAGTGTTTAGTGGTGTGGTTAGACCCGACCTACACCCAACGTAAGGATGAGTGCTGTAGAGGAGGGGTGGGTGGGGGATTTATGGTTATGCAATTATGGGCCGAGGCGTGCAGGTGTTGGCTGGAGCGGTTCTATACAGACCACCCTGGGGATGTAAGCAACAGTGCGAACTGGGCAGAGCTGCCACGTAACAAGCAGCCATTCCCGGTACGAGTCCCACTGCAGCACAGTCTATTTAACATGGCAAAGTGCAGTATAACCATATGTGTTGTTGCAAAACCCACTACATAACACCAAAGAACACATGGTCGCAACACCCCACTGTAGGCATGTAAGCCGATTTAATAGGCATCACAAGTTATTATTGTAGTCCTGACCCCCACCCAGGGGTGTGAGTGTCCAATGCAAATTCCAAATGCAGTGTAGATGCACAACTGTTGCTGTGGAAGACATTGGCAGAATCTGGAACTCCATACCCACGTGTATTACCTCAGCTGTCCCATAGGACACATGTAAATAACACTTGAAGGAACACCACAAGCACACTTGGATCAGCATAGGCTCACCACCTTGCGAAACCCCCCCCAACTTACACTCTACACCCCTACATCAACTAGTGAAACTGACACCTCTTGTCCTGCCTCAAATACAAATCCCAACATCCGACATATCTTCCCTATTGCTCCCCATCCAATTATTTCAACAGGCTACTATACACTTACAATTTCACCCCCTCTACCTACCTACCTACTCCTTCACTGCTCTCCTCTACTGTACCACACAGGTATGGAATAACTAAACCTACCCCGAATACCTGCGGGTAACCTATCCAGAACTGTTAAGATGAAATCCAACTTCACCTTAAATTGATCTTTGTCAGCAGTTATACCTGACATGTAAACCTGACCTAAGCATGTCTAATACCAACATGTTAATGTAAACTAAGCATGAAGAATTTGGTATGCAGCTATGTTACATCTGTTACTCTCTATGAATGTGAACACCTCAGTATAAATAGGAATTAGTAGCTAGAGTCATTGTGGAGCTCTACTCCCCGGGCCACCACTGAAAATGGACAAGCATCTAGTCGGATTGTCCTGGTCAGCAAATGTAAACTAAATACATGAAGTAGCATGGGGGTATGGGGGAGCAAGCAGGTATAAGCCTGTTTGGGCGGCAGTAAGCAATTTCCACACTGGTTAAGCAAAGTAGAAGCTAACTTAGTATAAGATGCCGCAACCCGAGGTCAGCAATGCTGAGCCTAGCACAAGCCAGCGCATACCCCCCCTACAATTGCTCTACAGTGCCTTAGTCACTCTGTAGCCAACAGCTGTGGTCATGGCCATTAACAAAATAATCTGCACTGTCAGGTTGCAACCCCCCGAACCTGCACACTATAGTCTGTGTGAGTTCCACTAAGCCATGGCAGATACACATTCAGCTGCTGTGATCACAAACATATCATCCAGCACAGTCATCCAACAGTATAGGAAATGTATGGAAGTGTGTAGATTAATACCAGCAAACATGTGGAACATTGCTCAATCACAGTATTACGAGCAGTCTATGTGCATCAAAGAACAGTGCCTGTCTAATCATACTGTAAGAACAGTAGTCTTGCATAATACTGAAGAGAATAATGAAAAATGGTGCATGCAATGGGGACGTGTGGGCATGCTTCATGCACAGAATGTCGCACCTGGGGCATTGGTTTCGCGGACCCGGGAGATGAGGCTGGCCAGATGTGTGAGCAAACCGCTGCTTCTCAAAACCCTGGCAGGATGCTGCCAGTGGGAGAAACAGTGTAGACCATCTAAGTCTACTCTTGACACAGCAACAGGTCTGTCCCTGGCGGGACGAACCAAAAGTTGTGGGTCACATCGATGTCTCCGCCAGTATCAGGGGAGGATCAAGGGAAGGCTCATACATATGTGGACTAAACAGATGAAGAGCCTGCAGATGCTTGGGTCGAGACAGTATACTGGAGGAGTACCGAGATGTGCAGAGAAGGGAATGTGTGGATGTGTGGTATGGCAGGGCTAGCAACTGGAGAATGGACGGATGATATGCACGTGGAGCTCGGGGGCCATTTGAAGGGAACATGGGTATGACATTATGGTAGAAATATGCAAATGAAGCAGAACAGCAATAGTGAAATGGGCAGAGCATCCGCCTAACGAGCATGCATTCCCGGATCCCAGTAAATGTAGACAGATAGACAGCTATAGGTGTATATATATATATATATATATATATATATATATATATATATATATATATATATATATATATATATATATATATATATATATATATATATATATATATATATATATATATATATATATATATATATATATATATATATCAAAAACACAAACCCAAAACCCAGAACGAGTATGAATTGTAGATTCAAAACGTAGTGAACCCAGCAAGTAGCGAAGTATGTGCACAATGAAGTAAAGCAATCAAGAGTCCAAAACAATTATGAATAAGACTGGAATTTAATCACGTAAGCGCTTTCACGGTAGATCCGCTTCATCAGACGTAACAACATAGATAGCACTTCATCATTCAAATACACACTAACAGGAAATACAATACGTCATATCCTTTAAAATACATCAATAAAAAACTTCAAAAAATGCTTCAATAAATATTAAAAATAATAATAATAGTATTAATGCAAAACAATAAATGCATGTCGTATTCAAAAAACAATGATAAATACATCCAATATACAAAACTGTGCTGAACTTAGTGTAAACTAAATGAGCAGATGATTCATTTCAGGGGTCTAGCCTTTAGTTTGGGTTTAAGTGGCACATAGTCATTTAGACCCCTGCCACGATGGGCCGCTAGCCTCAATATCCACATAGTTTCAAAAGTTTCAGTGCAGTTAACTTGATCACCACCGCGCACACTAGTGGAAGAAACGCACAAAACCTGAAATAAAAACACATGTCCTGTAAAAGATAACATATGCTTAGCTACTGCACTGTGAGTTTCCAATCTATTAAAACAATATATGTGGTCTCTAATACGCTCCCGGAGGGAGCGATTGGTCTTTCCCACATAGAACATGTAGCATGTCTGGCAACATGCTACATAAATGACATTCCTAGTATTGCAATCTGAATGACATCTCAACTCCCAGAGGCGTCCATCATTGGGGTTCCTAAAAAAGCGAGATGTATCAATGTACATGCACTGAGGACATAGACCACACTTATGGGTACCTAAATCATATGGCAAAGGCAGGTGCACAATGTTGTTACTCAGCCTTGGAAAGCAAAGATGCTGTTTCAGATTTTTTAAGTTGCTAAAAACATAACGTGGATGATTACCCACTACAGATTGTGTGTCAGCATTAGCAGTAAGGATATTCCAATTATCCTGTATAGCTTGTTGCGACTATGTGCCACTTAAACCCATATTAAAGGCTAGACCCCTGAAATGAATCATCTGCTCATTTGGTTTACACTAAGTTCAGTACAGTTTTGTATTTTGGACGTATTTATTATTGTTTTTGGAATACGACATGTACTTATTGTTTTGCATTAATACTATTATTATTATTTTTAATTTTTATTGAAGCATTTTTTGAAGTTTTTTATTGATGTATTTTAAAGGATATGACGTATTGTATTTCCTGTTAGTGTGTATTTGAATGATGAAGTGCTATCTATGTTGTTACGTCTGATGAAGCGGATCTACCGTGAAAGCGCTTACGTGATTAAATTCCAGTCTTATTCATAATTGTTTTGGACTCTTGATTGCTTTACTTCATTGTGCACATACTTCGCTACTTGTTGGGTTCACTACATTTTGAATCTACGATTCATACTCGTTCTGAGTTTTGGGTTTGTGTTTTTGCTATCTTTTTTGTGTCTGTAGCGAAGTTATGGAAGCAGCGGCTGACTCTAATACTTTGGGGTGTACTACTGATAAGGATAAAGTACTTATGGGCTCTGTTGGTTCACTGAGAGAGCTTCTAACTGATTACAGTAATCCTCTGATGTCTTTTGATGATTTTAACTTTATTGGAACCACTGAGACTGAGGTCAATGAGACTATACTGATCAGGCAAACGAAACGTGATATGGAGAACAACCTTTTCAAATATAAGAGACTTCAGTGTCAACGACACCACCTTGAGGCAAGTATTCACTGCAAGGTGATTCCCAGAGGCCTGCGCATACTTAATATGCCGACCTACGGTGAAACCTTTCCGGACTTGTTGGCCAGATGGCAGAGAATCAATCTTCAAGCAAGCAGGGCCTATATGGAATTACTCATTGACTATTTCAAACCCAAAGAGGATGAACTCCTTGAGATTATTGGTGAGCAACAACAGCAACTTATAGATCTTTTGGGGGTTGATTCTGCAGATATTTTCTTGCACGAGCTAATGGATAGAGTTACCAGATATGGCACGAACTTAATCACGCAGAAGAAGAAGAAACTCCTGCGTGATAAGAAAGATTTTGACAACAATAACGTGTTTTTGTGGCCGAAGAACCCACCACCCACACAGCACTCATTTAATAACAAAAATACTTCCTCTTTATTGGTGCGTAAGGGCTCCGTTGGAATAATTGTGGACTCTAGCAACAAAGCAACAGTTGAGGGCAGTTCAGTTAACACTGAACATGCTGAACAGAGTTCAACAGACCACAGTGCTCGTGAAGGAGTACCTGCCTCTGATAAGTTGACTGATAAGTTAACTACATCAATATATTTTACGCCTGCAGAATCTCGTCCTGTTTTGACGGATGATGACCATGATACTGCAGGTCGAACCAGTACAGTGGTCAGGCGGAAAATCCATCTTGAGAAACTACATAATAAAGAGCCACAGGGTTTTCCCGATGTCCCTCTTCCAATCCGGACAGGAAGGAAGAGGTCGCTGGATCAGGAACCTTCCTTGGGAGCCAAGCGGAGGGAAGTTTACAATCGTCCACAGCAACAGCGCTGGGGAAACACTCGTTGATATGGAACATATCTAACCACACACTTACAGATGCGGAGTGTTCGGTACTTGGTAGAGGCCTGACATTTATTCCAAGTAAGAGAACTGATGTTAGTGACAATGTTTTAGCGATTAGGCTTTTTCTTAGAAATGTTGCACTGAAACTGATTTACAATGATGTTGATTGCACATCTGATCGATTTTTTAAGAAAAAGAGTCTCATTAATCCACGTCTACCACCTGACTTAGACCTTTTTTTGACTGCTGTTGAGAGAGACCTATATTCTTCCTCTTCCTCAATGTATTCGGACTTGGCTGACAATCTAACTAGAGCTGAATTTGAAGCCCTAGCAGCTTTGAAAGCTAATGATAAAGTTATTATACGACCCGCCGATAAAGGCGGATGTATTGTGGTAATGAATAGGTGTTTTTATTTAGACTCCATGATGGATATGTTGTCGACTGATGCATATGCATCTTGTACCTTAAAAGATGTTGAGAGCTCTCACAATTTAATATTTAATATGTTGGTAGAATGTAGATCTTTAGGTCTACTAACAAATGAATTGTTTGAGTATTTTGTAGTACAATCTCCAATTATACCCTGCATCAATGGACTTCCAAAGATCCATAAACACAATACTTTACCACCATTTCGACCGATTGTTGCTGGGGAAGGGTGGCTCACCGAGCCCCTCTCCATCTATTTTGACCATCACCTTAAAAAGGCTTTAATTCGTTTTGATTATGTCTTAAAAGACACAAGCCAATTTCTGGGTGATTTATATCAGTGTGTTAGTGGTCTTGATAATTTACATGAAATGCTTTTGGTTACGATGGACGTAACCTCTTTGTTTACATGTATTCCCAATCAGCGTGGTGTAGAATTGGTTAAACAATTGTTACTTGAAACTCTTACATCTACAGAGGCTGATTTTCTATGTTTACTACTTGAAACAGTGTTAGAGTATAATTATTTTGTCTTTCTAGACAGATATTTTAGGCAGACCACAGGTGTAGCAATGGGCACAAGCTGTGCCAACTCTTATGCCAATTTGGTTATGGTAGCCTGGGAGAGAGAGGTCATGTTGACATGTACCAACATTGTCTTTTATAGACGTTTCGTCGACGACCTCTTTCTCCTTTGGCATGGCACAAGCGATGCCCTGGATCTGTTTTTCCAGCATGTGAACAACTTAGTAGGATTTTTGAAGTTTACCATTGACCATTCCTCAAGTTGTATTAATTACTTAGATGTCTCTATTTTGATTGAGAATGGGTCTATATATACCAAGGTCTTCAGGAAACCCTGCTATAGAGCATCATTCCTAAAACCTGATAGTATGCATCATCCTAAAACGTTTGATAACATCATCAAGGGCCAAGCTCTTAGAATTTCACGATTGTGCTCTGATGATCAGGTGTTTCAATCTGAGTTTATTAGACTTAGACAATGTTTTCTAGATAGAGGCCATCTTCCAGAGAAGGTTGATTCAGTCTATACTGAAGTTATTAAACTTAGACCTAATAGAGGCAAACCATATTTTTCAAAATCTATACCACGTTCTGGCAAGTCATCTTCACCTATGCAGACCGCCTTGGTTTTGCCTTATAGTAAGAATATACATTCTGTGCAACAAGCTATACAGGATAATTGGAATATCCTTACTGCTAATGCTGACACACAACTTGTAGTAGGTAATCATCCACGCTATGTTTTTAGTAATTTAAAAAATCTGAAACAGCACCTTTGTTTTCCAAGGCTGAGTAACAATATTGTGCATATGTCTTTGCCATATGACCTAGGTACCCATAAGTGTGGTTTATGTCCTCAGTGCATATACATTGATACCTCTCGCTTCTTTAGGAACCCCAACGATGGACGTCTCTGGGAGTTGAGATGTCATTCGGATTGCAATACTAGGAATGTCATTTATGTAGCGTGTTGCCAAACATGCTACATGTTCTATGTGGGAAAGACTAATCGCTCCCTTCGGGAGCGTATTAGAGACCACATATATTGCTTTAATAGATTGGAAACTCACAGTGCAATAGCTAAGCACATGTTATCTTTTTCAGGACATGTGTTTTTATTTCAGGTTCTGTGCGTTTCTTCCACCAGTGTGCGTGGTGGTGACCAAGTTAACTGCACTGAGACTTTTGAAACCATGTGGATATTGAGGCTAGCGGCCCATCGTGGCAGGGGTCTAAATGACTATGTGCCACTTAAACCCAAACTAAAGGCTAGACCCCTGAAATGAATCATCTGCTCATTTGGTTTACACTAAGTTCAGTACAGTTTTGTATTTTGGACGTATTTATTATTGTTTTTGGAATACGACATGTACTTATTGTTTTGCATTAATACTATTATTATTATTTTTAATTTTTATTGAAGCATTTTTTGAAGTTTTTTATTGATGTATTTTAAAGGATATGACGTATTGTATTTCCTGTTAGTGTGTATTTGAATGATGAAGTGCTATCTATGTTGTTACGTCTGATGAAGCGGATCTACCGTGAAAGCGCTTACGTGATTAAATTCCAGTCTTATTCATAATTGTTTTGGACTCTTGATTGCTTTACTTCATTGTGCACATACTTCGCTACTTGTTGGGTTCACTATATATATATGTATATATATATATATATATATATATATATATATATATATATATATATATATATGTGTGTGTGTGTGTGTGTATGTATGACTCACAAATAATCATATAACAGCAATTTTACATATATAGATAAATATGTTCAGTGTTTATATCCATATATTATATCTATCTATCTATATATATATATATATATATATATATATATATATATATATATATATATATATATAGATATATATAGATATATATATATATATATATATATATATACATATCTATATCTTTATCAATTTCCATATCTATCTCTCTATATATGGGGGTTTCACATATATAACTATGCAGATATACACACATATATATATATATATATATATATATATATATATATATATATATATATATATATACAGATAGACATGTGTATAGCATTACCACATGGGAACAAAATACTGAACCACTCAGTACAACATAACGACCATAAGCACAGTCAATGGGGGTGGCGGCATAAATGAGGGACACCTGGTAATTAGTGCTATGTAACCCCCCCCCAGCCCTAACAGATATGCTGTGCATTCCAATATCCAGCACATGCAGGACTTGACTTCAGGACTCTCCACAACACAGCTACAATGCTCCAACATTAATCCAATTCACCTGTACATGTCAGGGCAATATCTGTAACATATCATGCAGAAAAGTCATTCTACCATAGGGAATGTACAATGTGGAAGGGGTACACATTACAACGGTACAGATATGCACACACATCTATACATTGACAATTATTTTTGGATATATATATATATATATATATATATATATATATATACACACACCAAAAAAAGTTTAAATCCACAGAGAGCAGGAAGCAGCATTATTCCAATAAGTTTATTTGTAAAGCACGCACAACCAACAAAACATAAACACTATTCCACATCCGTGTTTTTGTCTGTATAACATCCGGACTTCTTCAGATGACCAGTGAATCTAATGACATTCTATTATACTCTAACCAATTAACTCCTTAATTAAAATTAATTAAAAACAATTTATTTAAAAGAACTAAAATAGTTTGGCTAATACACGCATGTACATCTCTACTAAAAACTACTTAGTTTGTTCCACTATATATATATATATATATATATATATATATATATATATATATATATATATATACACATATACACATATATATATATATATATATATATATGTATATATATATATATGATATATGAGATATATAGGTACATACACATATACACGGACAAAAGATATTAGTAGCCATACATATGTAGAAGTAGTGTGGACATACTGGGTGCAAAGTATATCCCTCAGCCACAAGCCCTGTAACTGGTACCTGTGACGTGTAGCATGCCAACCATTCCCACAAAGAGAATACTTACATTACACATATACCCACTCACAATTCAAAGGACATGACACAACACACAGGTATGTATACACAGACAACCTTTAATTGTGTACTATACAGTAATGTATGCCATTACTTACAGCACATAGAATTTGAAATATTTAATTAGTGATGAATGCAAGGCCCACACAAAACAGTAGATGCAGACAGTCTGGATATATAACATACTGGGCAGGATTCACGAAGGCTTGCATGGAGTGTAAGAGACGTGCAACACTCCATGCAAGCCTCGCGATCCAGGAACAGCCCTAAACTCCGTGTAAGAGACCAGCTAAAACGTCTCTTACACGGACTGGGCGTGGACATGCTAAATACTTCACTTGCATCCGAAAGGTATGCAAATGAGGTATATTAGCGATCCACGAAGCAGAAACCAGTCTGTGTAGGAGACGTTTTAGCTGCAGAAATGTACTCAGTTAACAACTGAGTACATCTCTGCAAAATCAACAACGGAGCGATGTCAGCTCCCAAAAAAGGGTGCATATGAGTCAGGTAGCATGCCAATGGCCAAATATGTAGCCATTGGCAAGATAACCCGATGCAAAAATATAAAAATTATGTTTTTTTTTTTCGGAAAGTGCCAATGTTTAAACCCAGCGCAGCCCCGCCCAAACGGGCTGCGCTGTATAAAACTATAAAAAAGAAGGTGATAAACCCACAAATGTGGGTTTAATGCAATACATGGAATGACAATGCAGGGACCAGCAGACAAAAACCAACATGGCCACCGTGTAGTGGTTGCTAAGAGGGGAAGCTGAGTCTAAGACATGTAACTAAGCATTAGTAGGCAATCTCATGTAAATGAGGGTTAGGATACTGAATCCCACAGTTACATAGCAAATGAGCACTGTCTGAGTAGTGTAAGAGATAGAAAAGGGGGAGGAATAGAGTAGGAGATAGGTGACATCACAGGGGGGAATGGTAGACAGAAACGCAGTTCATTACGCCAGTGTAACATGACAAATGACAGGCACAGATCATGGAAAGAGGTGTGCCACTAGAGAAGTCATGGAAAGACAAGAAATGGAAGGTGTACACTGTTACCTAGACCAAAGTTTCTTGCTGGCCGTGCATGCATGCGTGTGCAATTAAGCGAGTAAGGCAGTGTGCGCGTGTGTAAGGCAGTGTGAGCATGTGGGAGCGTGTTGGGAGATGTTTAACACTGTTTGCGCGGGTGTGCGCGCGTGGAAGACAGTCTGAGGATGTAGGAGGCTGTTGGCAGACGTGTAACAGTGTTTGCGCAGGTGTACGCGCGTGTAAACCTGAATAAGAAGATCCTTAACCGTTTAAGCATGTGTGCACGCGTGTAAGCCACTGTGAGCGTGTTTCACATAATATGCAATCTGCTCCCCCCTGAGGAAACAGAGAGGAAAAAGGAAGCAACAGAATTAATAGGAAGCTAGCAGGGATAACTGCTGAAGCTAGCAGGTGAAAATAATTAGAAGCAGGCAATTACACAGGCAGAATAGTAGCCCAGCCCAGCACTTAAAACTTTGCAAACAGTAGTGCAGGATGTTCTCATTAAGAGACACTGCAAGACAGGAGTAAGCTAATAGAAGTGAAAACTGAAAAAGCTGAACTCAGAGCAGAAATGCTAGGGGCTGCCATAGCTGTCATAATGAGACATAGGCGACTTGCTGAGGGTGGTGACAATGCAGAAGGTGCCAGACAACCCACAGTGAGGAGACGGAGAAGAGTGTACAGGCCCAGGGTCACCTACCACAGGTTACATGAGCTGGAGATTGTAGAGCGCTATAGAGTGGACAGAGAGCTCCTGCAGCAGATTGTTGAGCTGTGCAGGCCACGCCTCACACACAGAACCAACAGAGGGGAACCCATCCCAGTGGAAACCAAGGTATGTGTTGGCCTAAGAATACTAGCAACAGGTACCTTCCAGAGACAAACTGGCGATATGATGGGGATATCACAGGCATCAGCCTCCAGGGTACTACACCAGTTCCTGGATGCCATGTCAGCACATGTCAGTGATCATGTATATTTCCCCAATGCCCATGAGGTATTGGCCAGCAATATCGTCTCTTCCAGCAAATAGCGGAATACCCTGAGGTACTGGGTGCTATAGACTGCACGCACATATGCATCAAAGCACCAGCAGGAGAGCGGGGTAGGGCCTACATAAACCGCAAGGGCTTCCCCTCCATCAACTGCCAGGTCATGTGTGATGCCCAGGGAATAATAATGAATGTGTGTGCTGGCTGCCCTGGGAGTTATCACGATTCCCACATCTGGCATTTGACGCAGCTGTACCAGACATTTGCCAATGGGGACATCCCACACGGACACCTAGTGGGGGATGCAGGTTATGCACTGGAGCCGTGGCTGATGACACCCATCAGAAACGCACACACACCTGAACAGGAACGCCATAATGAGGCACATGCACAAATACGTAATGTGATAGAGCGTGTGTTTGGGCTGCTCAAGTCATGGTTCCGGTGTCTGGACACATCTGGTGGAGCCTTGCAGTACACACCAACTACATGTACCCAAATTGTCATGGTATGTGCCATGCTACATAATATGATCCAGCGAAAACAGCTGCAGCAGGACCAGCATAGGGCAGGGACAAACAGCCCCCCACCATTGCCAAGGCCATCACAGGCAGAGCGTGACTCGGAGGAGGAACAACCTGAGCCTGCCCCAGTAGGCAGAAGGAGGCGTGCCCAGTATGCCCTGGCCTTGGCAAAGAGGCAACACATAGCACATACACTGGCTCAGTAGGAACCCTGGGAATGATACCCCTCTCTGACTCACTCATATAGTAAAATGGATGCCTAACGTGACACAACCTGCTCTCAAACATGTACAGGGAAGTGTAATATGCGCATCCGACAGAGGCAGCCCTGCTGCATCACCTGAGGCATGAATGCTATGTGTTAAGTAATGTAACACCAAGTACCATATGCACACCTGAGGACCCTGACTAACATCCTACCCTCACCAAGTATCATGCCACAACATGACAACGAGATGACCAAGTGCAACAATTGCCTGAAGTATCGCAGTTATCCGAAGGGGACCCAATGTGTGCCAGTCTGGGATGACATGCTGAGCATGACAAGATGCACCACCTGCCAGGACTGGTGTGCACCTATCAGTGCAGGCATTATGGATACTGGCAAAGGCTGTTGTCACCCACAGTGCGCCCTGAATAGGTAAGGCTCAAAACACAAACCTATCTCCAGAGGTACCAGAAGGGATAAGAATAAGATAAGGAATAAGTTGAATCAGCAAGATGCATGCAGTCTAAACACACCCAGTATGGTGAATGTTGATAACTGTGGTGTAACAGAAAACTGAGGCAAGGCTCACAACAGCACCCTAACACTACCAGGTTACACCTCATACTGTGCTGTACAGCCTCAGAACTTGGACCAAGCTACAAAATGATGGTGACTAGCAAGAATTCTCAAGGATAACCACACCCCCATGTTGGTACCACAACAAAAAGCAGCATGGACTAGCCATGCTCAAGTAACAGTGGCTACAACTGCCCCCCAGTGTATAGTCTGCTACAGACAACTGTCCCAACACCAGGAACTGCATCTGGCCTATGCTGGAATACATTAATATATCAAGTCCTCAAACCCACATTATATTGGGTGACTGCAAATACCCAGACATAGACTGGGAGCATTATACTACCTCCAACAGTGTCGGACAAAGGTTCATAGAATCCACAAACCAAAGGGCCCAGGAACAACGTACCTCTCCCACAAGAGGGGTAAGCATACTGGATGTGATAATCAGCAACATGGGTACTGGATGTCAAGATGAGAAGTGTATTGCTCACTGGTAAAACCAGACCATAGAGTAATCACACTGGATATACAAATCCTGACCACAGTCCCTGGCCGGGAAACCACAGCGGAAAACATGTGTTAAGCAATATCTGCACTCCTCCAAACTGATGTGGAATCCATTAAAGGTCCCGTGCAGGTGCAAAATATGGGCCACACCTCAGAACCTGTAATACAGCCATTCCATGAACACTGCCAGGAATGCTTGGATTATGCAGTCCTAAATTAAAACAAGACACAGTGCCTAAATCTGGCATGGTGGACACCAGCCATTACAAAAACATGCAAGAGAATGAGGAAGCTGCTACATGATAGAGCAAACATGAACAATGAAGTAATCACTGATCAGTAGTATGGCAATAAAATCTGTCCACACATGCAATCCACTAAGGCCAGCCACAACAAGTGGAATCTGTGAATCCTGAGGCAATGTCACACCTGCCCCAAGTACACAGACAACCCCCAACACCACGCAAGAAATACAAACATATGTGAGAGATGCAACCATCCATCCAAACTGGAGGCTGAGCTCCCTCAACTCAGTACTCCCAAAACAAGTCAGTAGGAGAAGGTAACCACACACACCACAAACACAGTCCCACATAGACCTATCACAACTGCAAACCAAACACATAAACACAGGCAAACATTCCCAGAGGCACAAATTACAAACACAGCACACCAACAGAGGCCTCTAAAGCAGACACCCAATCAAACAGCCTCCAAACATAGCACATGCAACACATAGCACACAAAGCTGGTGTGCCAAACAGTCACAGGCCAGAAGGAGAAACAACATGCCTGATACAGTTGTAATAGGTGACTCCATAGTCAGACACACTGCTGTCCCACACACCAGACTGAACAAGGGAAAGGGTTCAGTAAGCTGCCTGTAGGCTGCCACAATATGCCACATAACAGAAGTATGTAGGTCACTCCAAAGCAAGTAGAAATATGATGCAGTCATAGTCCATGCTGGTGTGAATGACCTGAGATGTACCGGCCTAGATTACATGAAAAGAGACATAGATGAGCTATCTGATTATGTAGTCCAGGCCAGTATGACACTCACCATTTGCAGCATCCTACCCTTACCAAGAGTAATGCCACAGTACAAACATGGAATGATCAGTCATAGCAAGTGGCACACTTACTGGTGTTATTCCAAGGGGATGCAATGTCTGTCCGCTTGGGATGTCATGCCTGACAAGCCACGCAGCTGTCCTTGGGATGGCCTGCACCTGTTACCCCTGCCTGAATATTGGATAAGGCCTTTGCCACCTCCATAGAGCCTTTTGTAGGCAAGGCTGAAAAGACTGACTCACCACCCTAGAAAACATAAGTGGGAAGAAACATAAGGAAATGCTGACCAATGCCAGATGTGTACACCCCAATATGCAAGCTCCCGAGGCCATCCCCAGAACGGAGAACATCGATGTCTGTGCAGTGACAGAAACCTGCTGCAAGCCTCCTGACAGCACACCAGCACTACCAGGTTATACCATGTATCATGTGTCATGGCCCCAAACCTGGAACGAAACATAAAGGAGGGTGAGTATCCAGAGTCAGCACAGACACCCATACGTCCAGGTAACTGACAATGCACAAGGCATTGGAGTTCACACATGTGCAACTAACTGTAAGCAAGACTGCTGTGCAGTCTGTAGCATGCTACAGACCGCACTCTCACACACAATAACCCCACCCAGCTGTCCTGAAGACAATGGGCAGTATGAATGTCCCACCAAATAACAAACAAGGTACCACTAATTACCACATAGGTGGTAAACCAGTATGTATAGAAAGAGTAACCAGGGACCTAGGGACACAAGTGGACAGTAACCTGTTATGTGACACCCACATTGCCAATGTGGCTAGGAAGACTGTCTACAATTGACACCGTAGCAGGAAAGGAGTCACATCTACGGCAACAGAGGTCATTGTGCCCCCATACTTTTCTCCAATCACACCCATAATCCAGTACAATGCCCCATATGGGATGTACCTTACCTGACACCTGCAGCAGTTAGAAAGACCTCAAAGGTACCTCACCAAGAGGATAAAGGGTTACAAATACATGTCATATGCTGCCTGGCTGTAGACACCCCAGCTGAATCCAGTCACATACTGTCTACACAGAGGCATTGCATGCCTGTTGTAGGAGGCCATGCCCAACACAGGAGTAATGGACATGCTCCACCCCAGAAAACACAAATCCATCGGAGCTGTGAGAGGGAGAGATGTCAACCTCAACAAATAATGAAATAGGATGTGCTGGTGGGACAGATACATAATCCAGAGGCTCCCCACACCCTGGACCAGAATCCCATTCCATGTTAGGCAGAGCCCCTCACTGACACTCTTCAACAGGAATCTTGCCAAGTGGATGGATGATTGTAGAGTTACACTGGGGGTCTTCACTGTGTCATGTCCAGACAGAGGCACAGCCAAGCAAAACATAAATGGCCATAATATGCACATAGCAAGGGGTGTCAAAAGCCACACACACTCTGGCTAGGCTAACAAATGCCCAGGGTGGATAGCCTAGTATGACCCTATGAACCTATAAAGATACAAATTGTACAGGACACTAAGGATAATCCAAAGGCTTTCACAACTGAAGGTAGGAACCATGTTGGGAATTCACAGATATGCCCTGAATCACACAAATATCACAAACACACACACATATTGCCCACATACATCCTGACAGGTGCAGTGCAAAACCCCCAGATGCAGAATATCTATCCCAGAAGACTGCTGGCCCCCTGACATTGCAGATGCTGAGGTAACAGCCAACATCTACAAAGCAAAACACACAGCAGCAATGGTATGAGATGTTGTCCTGGGCTTAGTGCAACATGGACTCCAAGATGAATGGAATGCCAAACCACACTACTGCTCAATGTCAGCCTACCACAGAATATGTACCCAAAGAGCAGTGTACAACAACAGTGGTCCTTCTCAACAAAGGTGTTGCCTGAATGGATACTGAACACTACTACCCCAGAATCCTGAGAAGCTCGGTTTGCACAGCTATGGAAAGGATCAGCATGTACCACAGATGTAAAGATATTGGGGACCTACTGACACCAGACCCAACCCAGTGTGGCCTTCCCAAGTGCAGATCCTGCCCCTAACCATGTTTGACTCAATTGAAACAGCCATTAAGGTCATTGATGAGGGCAATGTGCTCCACACAGTGTATCTGGACCTTGCAAAGGCTTCTATACAATACCCTACGTGTTCATTATAGATAGGCTCACCAGCTTAAATATAAACCCACATGTCAGTAGAGGTTGCAAACCAGACCAAGGACAGAACAGACATGGTCAGACATGCTGCAGCCATGTCAGACTACAAACCAGATATAACTGGCATCCCACAAGGCTTTGTCCTGGGAACACCCTCGTCTGGTATATATGTCCCATAGGTACAGGCAAACATGGAAGGACTGTGTCCGAACATGTCTGCAGAGGACTACAAACTGCTCACCACATATGATCCACCAGCTGACACAAGCATCCCACAAAAGGGCCACATAGAAACAGACAACTGGTGCCATAGCCATGTCAGCAAGTTAAGTGCAGAAACATGTATAGTCAACCCCCGTGGATATACAGTAAGTGCCCACCAATTACCACATAGGTGTGAACCCATTATGTAGGTAACATTTAATGAGAGACCTGGGGACACAAGGTGATAGATATCCTGCATTGGACAAACATGTGCTGTAGTGTTTACAGGAACATACCATATACCCACCTACTCACAAAGGCTGTCAGATCTAGATAAGGGGAGGTCATTGTGGCTCTGCAGTCATCCTTCATCAGCGGTACAATTGACTACAATAGCCCCTGTGGGATGTACCTCAGCAGACACCTCCATCAACTGTAAAGTCCCCAACAGTACCTCATCAGGAGTATCAAAGAGCTTGCACAGATGCCATGTGTTGCCTGTGTCGCTGGCATCAATGAACATGCTGCACCTTGTACAATCTGAATGGCAGTGAGCCATGCACATTAGAGACCTGATCCCCAGCACTCACTTACATAGGACAAGCTGTACTGTGTGCTCCATAACACAGAAGCCACCCCCAGCACAGGCTACCCATAGAGTCACATATCAATCTTCCTCAATAGGAACCCTGATGAGTGGATGGGGGATGGTAGATTTATCCTGGGTACCACTGTCATGTCACAGGTAGACAGAGGCACAGTATACTAACCATGACATATGTCATGGCAAACTCCAATACATGTGTGTTGAAGGACAAACATACTCTCCAAATAGCATTACACATGGACTAGGGCACATCGCTAGTGTTTGCAAATGTACACCTATGTTGTGGAAAACACTACCAATGTTGGACAAGCCTGGTTTAAGTAGTTCATATCTGAACAGAATGCAACATGGTCAGATGTACACAACTGGCCCGTAACCAGGCTGTTGTGCCCACTATCGAAATGTAAAGCAGTGATAGCAGTAAAGCCTAGGATACTGCCCACCACAGTCGAAGTACTACCAGTACACTATACAGTACTACAGTGTTAGGTCAGTGTGAAAGGATGTTGACAACTGTATGCAAAGTATCCCATGCAAACACTGCAGGCACAGTATAACCCTGTTGTGTTCACACACAAAGCAGTTGTACAGTAACTACACAACATGACACACAACACACAACCATAAACGGGTGATAGTTGTTGAAGTTCACACTCATCCACAAATGTGGTGGGCTGCAGAGTCCAACATATGGAATGCTCACACTGGGCATGCTCACACACATTGATAACATGCCATGGGAAGGCTGAACTGGGCATGCTCACACACTTAGGCCAAATCTCGTAGCAGTTGGACACACATAGCTGGTATTGTTATGTTGTATTCCAGGAACCAACCACATTATAGCAGTCTGCCCAGTGCACACAGCTAAATGACTACAGAGATATACGTGATATGGTGGATCCCTCCCAGATGCAAACATCTTCCACAGATGCACAAGTTTCTTCATACAAACAGGGAATGCTATGGCAATAAAGATGTGCAAACAGTCTATTAGCAACAAATAATGTGCATTTCACAATTAAACATATGGGTGTAGGGTCAACACTAGGCTGTGTGCCCTAGGGAATGACAGCTTAGCCAGAGTGTGCTTGGTGTCTGCCTCCCCACAGGATGCACAGTCCCCTTTCTAAACACAGATGATGTCAGCACCCTCTAAGTACAGCAGGAGAAAAGAAACTCCCCAGTAATCTGAATAGCGTGCTCTGCTAATGCGTCCGTCTCAAGTGTCATAACATAGTTAGGTAGGGGTGTCAAATGCTCAGTGTGTGTGTGTGTGTGTGTGAGTGGGGTTGGTGTGTGTGTAAGTCTGTGGTAGAGGAATGTCCCTTTTGGCAAATAGGAAAACACACTACAGGATGCACATTCCCTTTCTAAACACCAATGATGTCAGCACCCAATAAGTACAGCAGGAGAAAAGAAACCTCCCAGTAATGCGAATAGCGCGCTCCGCTAATGCGTCTGTGTCAAGTGCATAACATAGTTAAGTAGGGGTTTGAATCCTGTGAATGGCAAGTGTGTGTGTTTGTCTGAGTGGGGTTTGTGTGTGTGAGGGAAATGTCACTTTTGGCAAATTGGAAAACACACTACAGGATGCACATTCCCTTTCTAAACACCAATGATGTCAGCACCCAATAAGTACAGCATGAGAAAAGAAACCTTTCAGTAATGCGAATAGCGCGCTCTGCTAATGCGCCCATCTCAAGTGTCATAACATAGTTAGGTAGGGGTTTCAAATCCTGCAAATGCTCTGTGTGTGAGAGTGGGGTTGGTGTGTGTGTAAGTCTGTGGTAGAAGAAAGTCCCTTTTGGCAAATAGGAAAACACACTACAGGATGCACATTCCCTTTCTAAACACCAATGATGTCAGCACCCAATAAGTACAGCAGGAGAAAAGAAACCTCCCAGTAATGTGAATAGCGCGCTCTGCTAATGCGTCTGTCATAACATAGTTAGGTAGGGGTTTGAATCCTGTGAATGGCAAGTGTGTGTGTTTGTCGGAGTAGGGTTTGTGTGTGTGAGGGAAATGTCACTTTTGGCAAATTGGAAAACACACTACAGGATGCACATTCCCTTTCTAAACACCAATGATGTCAGCACCCAATAAGTACAGCATGAGAAAAGAAACCTCCCTGTAATGCGAATAGCGCGCTCTGCTAATGCGTCTGTCTCAAGTGTCATAACATAGGTAGGGGGTCGAATCCTGCAAATGCTCAGTGTGTGTGTATGTGTGTGGGTGAGTGGGGTTTGTGTGTGTGAAAGGCTGTGAGAGGGAAATGTTCCTTTAGCCAACTGGGAGAACACACTACAGGATGCACACGCCCCTTTCTTAACACAGATGATGTCAGCATCCTATAAGTACAGCAGGAGAAGGGAAGCCTCCCAATAATGTGAATAGCGCGCTCTGCTAATGCATCCGTCTCATGTGTCATAACATAGTTAGGTAGTGGTTTGAATCCTGCAGATGCCAAGTGTGTGTGTTTGGATGGGGGGGGTTATTGTGTGTGTGCAGATATGTATGAGGAAAAGGTTTTGCCAACTGGGAGAACACACTACAGGATGCAGACACCCCTTTCTTAACACAGATGATGTGAGCACCCTATAAGTACAGCAGGGGAAGGGAAGCCTCCCAGTAATGTGAATAGCGCACTCTGCTAATGCGTCTCTCCCGAGTATCGTAATGTAGTTAGGTAGGAATTTGAAACCTGTAAATGGCATGTGTGTGTGTTTGGATGTGGGGAGTTTGTGTGTGTGCATTTCCGTCTGAAAAACATGTAAGTTTTGGCAATCAGGAGATCACACTACCTGATGAACATTACCCTTTCAAAGTACTGATGTTGTCAGCACCCTCTAAGTATAGCCAGAGACGAGGAACTATCTAGTCAACCGAACAGTGGGCTTTGCTAATCGCCCCTGTCACGTGTCATGACATAGGTAGGTAGGGAATGAATCCTGCATATGGCAAGTTTGCATGTGTGTGTGGGGTAGTAGGGTGTGTGTAAATGCAAGTGTGAGGAACAGATCCTTTTGGCAAATACTACTATACACCAGATGCTGCATACCCCACCAGTAAACACAGGGGATGTCACCACACTATCAGCACAGCCAGACAGGGCTGGTTGGCTAGTAATGCCAATAGTGTGCTCTGCTACTGTGTCTATTACCATCGTCAGAGTACAGATAGGCATGTTTGGGTAACCCACAACTATCACGTGTGGTTGTGTCACACAGTATGACCTTGTGCGGTGTTTGTACATACCAATGCATGCCATCGCCTAACCCAGCAATGGCATTGCACACATGATGTATGTGTGTGACACATACACAGAAATACCTGTGACCTGCAGTAGTTACCATGTCTGACACATGCTTTGTGTGGATAAATGGTATTAGCAATTTATACCAATATGACTGTGTGTCCTAGTGTGCAGGGTCCATGCGTGGTATGTCCCTATACAGTGTGGGTGTCTATGGTGAAAGACCTACAGCAGGGGATACACATCTGGTCTGGCCCATATAGTGTACATGTAGTCAATGTACAGGTGCTGTATGTTCCCACCTGTTGTGGTAGTGGTAACATGTCATTCCACTGCATGTCGGTGACCACATGCTGTGAACTCTTCAGCTAGAGTGTTGTAGCTACAGTAATGCTCACACACAATGTTCGGCTGGATGCAGTATGGCCTTATAAACACAGTTCATGGGACTGTCATATTGCCGGTGTTGTTATGGAGGATAGGTGGTCTTCCTGTGTATGTGAGGGTTGTGTGTGCCATGCTATGAACCAGATGGCAGTCCGACACACTGTCAGCTGCACCTGAGTAGGCCCTGATGGTTTGTGCTGTGCCAACAACCTGGAGGTGTGTGTATCTGTGTTAACCCGGGATACCACCTATCCATGTGTGTTACATGTGTAGCGACAGGCATGGTAAGGGGCATAACCTGTCAGTGATGGGTAACACCTGTGAGGCATGAATCATGCATCTGGTACTGCACAGACACTGCAGTTCACCGTGCTGAGGGCAGTGTCTGGTGCATGCATCCTCCGGTGTACACTGCTGTAGTTGTGTAGCAGCACTGTTAGTGTCCTAACCTGTGTGATACCCATGGAGGTCGCTATGTAAACCATGTCCTGCAGCATAAGGCAGTATGTGTGTACCAAGGAGCCATGCCAGTATACATCGGGCCATGTGTGTCACGTGCAAGATGACCCGTGAACATCAATGTGGCTTCCCTAGCATGTAAGCAGACGTTGACAGCCAGTGGATACCCTATGAATGACAGTGGAGACTGAGCATAATGTAGACATACAACAGCCTTCCCACATATAGTGGTAGAATACCTGGGGAGAGTATGTTGGCAACCAACATCAGGCTCATACTGGCCTGTGCCACATGCTGAGAGATCCATTCTATGTTCCCTATCATGTAATCCAGGGAGGTATGTCCCAGGCAGCCACACTGGCATGGTCAATGAGTGAGTCATATCTGTCCATGCTTCTGTCTGACCTGTATGCATGTGTGCTGTGGTGGACCATAGTGCCCTGAGTCATATCACCGTGCCCTTCACCAGATACAGCCTGTTGAGCGGGACCCCAGTGCAGGACACATGACAGGTACCTGACACGTCTGTAGCAGGTGTGTTGTGTAGCCCTACAGGCTGTGGGTGTGTGGCACAGGGGATGTGCGTGCCATGTGTGGCATGTGCTCTGTTCTGACGGAACATATGCCTGTGTGCCAGCTTTCGGAGGTGTGTGATGCACAGGCAGGCTGCTAGTCTGAGTCCCCACGTATGCCCCAGTGTGTTCAGCATGCTGTCAGTGTGTGTCAATGTCTGACTGGTATTGTCGTCACTGTAATATCATGTATTGCTTTATTTATTTTACCTACATATGTCGACAGGGATAGCCCAACTGGATGCATGTCCATTCCCAGGGTAGGCCCGTGGAGACAGGCTACAAGGGTAGCAGATACAGCATTACAGAATACTAGCATGACATAGTGCAAACAGATTATTTACAGAGATTACATAAGTAAGCAGGTCCAACATGTTCCACAGGTTAATGTTAGACCTGAGCACAAGCCAGGATTAAATTGTATTTACACAGTACAGTGGTTCACACAGGTTACACATCCGAGCTAGCCAGGCCTGATACACTGACATAGCCAGTTACATGACAAATGTTGTTTGGGTCTACTGTTAAATGACCTAAGGTGGACATTAGGGTAATATCAGCTGGAAGTGGGTTCCAGGATCTACGTACAGGATTTGCAAAGAGAGAATCACCAGCTGTGTTAATAGACTCGCTAGTTCGAAGTAGTACAATGTTAGAGGATCGAAGCGGTCTAGGATTGTTATAGGGGGTGATTGTAATGTAAGTGCAGGAGTATTGTCTGGACTATACAGGAGTTTATAGGACATAATCAGTTGGTTATACTGTATTAGGCTGGGTATTGATAGCCAACCAAGCTGATTTAGATTGATGCAATGATGTGTCCTAACAGGCGGGCCAGTGGCAAACCTGGCAATGTGGATGTAGCAAATCCAGTGCTTGTTAAGGACAGTCTTGTTCATATGTGAGAGTAGAGGGGATGCATACAGAAGGGCTGCAACAAGGTGTGAGCGAGCTATGGCACCTTTAGCTGGAGGGGGCTAGGAAGGCTTTAGCTCTGTTACCTTTGGACATGCCACCCTAGTAGTGTGATTGCCATGGTGTGTAACAACACATAGGGCCAATGGGGAACAACATACTGAAGGTGTGTATGTGTGTGTGGACTGCCTCTGTTCCATAGCACTGACATATATGACTGCACACGTGGGTATATGCCGGGTAAGATGTGTGCAATGTGTCACAGGCTACTTACATGCAGTTGGAAAACACTGGAACCACCACAATGCTTAAAATCAAACAATTCTTATTTTATTGAGTAAAAACAAGCGCTTTCACGCACAGTAATCGTGCGCTTCATCAGGTTACAAAATTTAAGACTTAAAACATTCCTTATATACAAAAAGTCAAAATATTAACAAACAATCAAACAAGCAATTTAGGTCAAATCATTGAGTCAGCTTATTAGCTAGATAGGAAATACTGCCCATAAAAGGTAGAGCAGGAAACCATCAAAATGTTAACAAACAGTCAATCAAGCAATTTAGTCAAATTATTAAGACAGCTTGTTATCTAGATAGGAAATACTGCCCATAAAAGGTAGAACAGGAAACCATACTAATATATCCATTTTCATTCAAAGTGTGTTATATGTATAAGGAAACTTTAAAGGTTATATTTAAGGTCTATTGACAAGATCTATTTTCCTAGATGTAACTACTTGTCGTAACCATTGTAAACTAATAACATTAAAGTAAGATAAATGCTATATATGTCAACAATGAATCTTCTACTGGATATGCATAAGGAAATCTAACAACCATTTATAAAGCAGATAGGCAAGTAGAAGAGAAAAAGGAAAAAACAAGTGAACGACAGAGGAGAAAAGGAAAGAAAAATAAGATATTATGTGAAAAAAGAAGAAAAGGTAAAAGAAAAATATAAAGTATAAAAATGCCAAAACAGGCAAAAGGAAGAAAAAGAAAGAACAACAAAAAGGGGAAGGAGGGAGGGAAAAAAAAAACAGTGAAAGGGAAGGTAGAGGTAAGATTTGAAGGGAAAAGGGGGGGAGGGGGAAGGGGAAAGGAAATCAAAGGATAAGGGAAAAGGATGGAAAGGAAACAGAAGGAAAGGTGTGCAGGGGAAAAACAAGTGAAAAAGAGGGATGAAAGAATGAGCAGAAAAAGAGATACAATAAATAAAAGAGAGAAACCAATAAGTTATAGTAATGCAGGCCTAATATTAATGGCTGAATTTAGCCCTGGTGCCTTATGAGCTCTAAGTTTAAGGATCCATTTCAGCTCACTTAATTCAAGGGCTCCTGGGGAATCTCCCTCTCTTCTATTCAAATGTTGTATCTGTAATACCCTAAATCTGAATCCATGATTCGGATATAATTGGCAGTGTTTAGCCAAGGCATTATTAATATTAGCTTTTCTTATATAAGGCTACTTACATGCGTACAGGACAGACAGTGACGTTCTGCCATGTGTGAGGTTGACATACATATGGTACGCTATGCAGATGTCACTAGCAGTCTACGAAAGCACTGTAACTCCGCATTGCAGGTGTAAGCAGTGTTCCAGGGGACCCCAGGCAAACATGCATGCAAACAAGGCTATAGTACACAGGGCTGGAAGTACTGCATCATACAACAAAGAAGGGGTAACAATAACAGTAATTCACAATGCATATGTGTAGGCACTGTCATCATGTACCCAGGAATTCGCAGCACAGATGGCCATGGTGGAACCGATATTATGTCATACTTATTTGTGGTCTGGACAACATTGGTACTGCACACATATCTAGATGATTGAACATACACATGGCATAGTTGTTGTGGGCATCTTGACACCAGTACTGTACATGTCCACCATTGCATATCCCTACTTGCGTTAGCTTTCCCCCTGTGCTACCCATGTATGCGGCTATCTGTTGACACCGGCATGCAATTATGTGCATCTGTTATGCTTTGGTATGTACTATGGGTGCAGATAACAATTCAGGACATTCATACAGTTACTACAGCAGGCATGCTGGGGTACACACAGTCATAGCAGCACACTGTACTATCACCAACATGATACTACTAATACACGTCTATGTAGTCACCCTGTGCATCAGCAACGTGTATACCTGTTCCCGCACTGATGTTGGAGATTGCAGGAGGTGGCACAGTGTCATCATATGCACAGGGTGTGGATTAGGTATGCCTGAGTCAGCCACTGATACCACCAATTGACATGTGTGTGTATGTGTGTTGGTGAGGGGCAGCAGTACAGGGTGGGCCAGTGTTGCTGCAGTGTGTGCATGTATGTGGCTGCCCTAGGTGTTAACATTCCGCATGTGTGTATGCACGCACACAGTTCCACCTCATGGCTGTCATATACAGGGGTTTGTGGACAGCCACAGACTGCACCTGGCAGGCCATACAGATCAGTGTCTGTGTGCACGGACACGGTACCTGTGCCTGGCAGGGGTGCTACGGACCGTATCCAGTACAACGCCTGACTGGGTACTGTCATCAGAAGTGTTGACTGGACACATGTCCCTGTTGGGACTGTCCAGAGCCACGTGCATGTGGTCTCCTGGGGCGTTCCGATGACAGCACTGACCCAGCATTGCTGGGGCTGCTGCTGGCACTATGGGGGCGTGTGCGAGCCTGTTGCCGTCTGCGCTGACTGCCAACTGCTGCGGCTGCCGGCATATGGCCACATCGACGCCGCAGACACCCACCATTGCCCTGGCTCATGGACATCTGGTTGTGGAACTGCTGTAATATGTCCCCACAACGTCTGTCTATGACATCTGTGAAGTTACGGATAGCATCCACAATGTCACGCATACTGTCCATCATGGCTGTGCGGCATGCTCTGAGCTCCCTCAGACCCTGTCTGGTGTACCTTTCCATACGTGACTGAGCCTGCATGACAGTCCGGGACATCGCTGATGTTGACAGACCTCTTTGGGCACGTCGGCCAGGGGCAGTACGCCCACGGATGCTCCCACGAGAACCCATGGGCAACTGTCTGTGTGGTACCATTGGAGGACCCTGCCCATGGCTGCTGTGTGGGGACGCATGTGCCACAGGTACCACATTACCCTGGTCTATGCCCGCTGTATCCTGTCCATCACCTAGGGACAGTGGTGACATAGGATGTATAGGCAGGATGACTGTGTGCAATGATGGGGTTGACAGCTGTGTACTGTCAATTGGCTGACCAATGGCAGACCCTGACACACCTTCCTGTACCATTACACATATATCATCATCACCAGTAGCCGTGGCACAGGTTTCAGGTTCCCTGCTGCAGGTCACCAGAGCAGCCCCAGAACCTGTGGGATGAAGACAGGAAACACAGTTTACATTCTCCAGACATTGTTACCAGTGATGCACTCATACACACATGCACACCTGGACACATGCACGCAGGCACACATGCACACATGCACACATGCACACATGGACACATGAACACATGCACACGTGCACACATGCACACATGGACACATGCACACATGCACACATGCACACATGCACACATGTTCACATGCACACATGCACACATGGACACATGCACACATGCACACGTGGACACAGGCACACATGCACATGTGGACACAGGCACACATGCACACATGGACACATGCACACATGCACACATGGACACAGTCACACATGCACACATGCACACGTGGACACAGGCACACATGCACACGTGGACACAGGCACACATGCACAACTGGACGCAGGCACACATGCACACATGGGTACTGACACACCTGCACACATGCACACATGCACGCCCTGCAGTATACACACAGAGCAGTACTGAGTTACACTACAGTTACTAGCATTATCAGGACTATTATAGGTTATGTTAAACACACTCACCAGCATGGATGGCCTGTCTCTCTGTAACCCTGGAGGGACCTGCAGAAATGATGAGATTACTGTTAGTGGGCACATCTGTCCCATTGATATTGCATATGTTCCAGTGTACAGAACAGTCAGGTGTACATATGGCATTTACCTGCACGCTCCATGTCGTGCTGCTGTGTGGAATCAGCCTCCATCATAATGCAGGTGTACTGCTGTTGTTGTTCCGGGGCTGGAGCCACAACACTTAGGAGTAGCCCCTCCAGTCTGGTGAGGGGGGGATGTGTGGCCACCCCACCTCCTGTGGAGACCTGTTGCCTGTGGATATCTGCTGCATGCTGCCGGACAGTTTGTATTAAATCACTGCAGTGATGTCGTACCTGCTCATATGTCCTGTTATGCATGCCAATTTCATTTACCCTATGGACCAGGTCTTGCCACAGTGCGGCCCTCTCCTGCTGGTTCTGACTGGTGCAGGAAAACAGGATGTCATACTCCCGCACCATGCTCTGGTGGATCTCATCATCCTCCGCAACAGAGTAGGCGGGGTTACGCTGTCGCGCCATCTCCCTGGAAGAGAACACAGACAGGATATCAGCGAACGATGACAGCAATGTATGGCACACATACTATACATGATATGCATGTGTAGTGATATACTACTACTCCCATATGTTGCATGTGTGTGTGTCATGGCAGATACATGGGTGCATGGCCAGATATCAGTGCTCAACAAACACCTGTGCAACAATACCTGCCACATTCCACACTACGTAGTAGCATGCCCCATTGTTCAGCACACACTGACAGGTGCCATGCACAACCTCACTCTGGGGGTCCAGTCCAAGGTACTGTATGTGGGACACCATCCACCACTCTGATGTAGACATACGTTACTCGGCCTGGATATACATCTCCCACCACCACCACCAGTACAGTGGACTACATTGATATGTATGTGGTAGACAGTTATTCACTTGCTGGGACTGGGATGGTATCCATGCAGCACACTGTGCCAGTGGAAGCCACAAGCCACACTGCTGGCCCCTTTGCAAATGCTTACCACATACATGCTGCAGATTGCATGGCACTTGCACACACATGTCTACCCCAGACCCTATGCACAACGGTTAGGCATCCTGTCCAGTGGACGTCAGACAGAGGCAGACTGTCTAACAATAGCAGGAGGTTACTGCAGGACAGTGCACATTCACATTGAGGGTAGGCATCTGTGGTCAGCACTGGTACTATGCTACAGTCCGTCATAACAACAGCCACAGCCTACTCTGGGAGGGTGATAGACAAGAACACTGTGGATGACCATGGGGCCTTCTTCAGTTATGTTACACATACGGACCACATGCCTCAGATATGCTCTGTGTTAGTCCACACCTACTTAACATTCACCTGACACATGCATATTGGCTACATTCCTGCAGACATGTGTGGTGCACATATCCCCCCTCCCTCTCCCTCACCTTTTGGATATTTATCACAGATGCATGTAACATCACTATCATCAGACATGTCCAGGTGGGGGCCGCCTCGCAGAGCAGAACACACAGCATCCCTGTGACCTCGTGGTCCCCCTGGATGTGTGCTACCAGAACTCTGAGGGGACATACCACCGCATGTAACACTGATAGTTTATCTGGGCCGTGCTACAGGATATGTACCTGGACAGTGGCATGCAGCAACGGTGGTCCCACAACACTAGTGGGGCACCTCAACTGACCCTGGGGATTACCACATCATATGCATAATGGGCCTGGTCTGCTACGCTATGGGTTAATGCAGTAGGGGATGCATGTGCAGTGACATCAGGTACCTGCAGACACTTGTTCCCAGCCAGTGTGCCTTTGGGATGGGCTGATCCTGACGTGGGCCTGGCTGACATGTCAAAGCGGTCACTACAGCCATTGCTAGCCCAACGCACAGACACATGCTGCCAGGATCCTGGCCTATCACTGTTTGACATGTGATGTGTGGTCATCCCCTTTTGTTGGAAGTACATACACACAGCATATCACATGGACATACCTATAGATACAGACCTATGACACATTTGGAGGGTTGACAGTATGCACACTGTTAACCTGCTACCTTGCATTACCTCTGTTTGTCGCAGCTGGTTGCATTCCACAGCTTCTGCTTGCTGCTGCTATCACTCTCAGTGCTGACAGCTTCAGGGTAGAGAGGGTCACAGTTTTTTTTTTTTTTCTCTCTCTCTCTCTCTCTCTCTCTCTCTCTCTCTCTTTCTCTTCAACTTCTCAGCCTCCCTCTGTCTGCTTACAGACAATGCAATTAACTTATTGCATGTTGGGTGTGTTAGCACTGGATGCTTTTGTAGGTATCTGCATAGGTCCATGTGATGGCCTCTGCACCAATTGGAGGCCAGCATTTGCTAATTGCATACAGCCAGTTGTGTACTGATTGCAGTTCTCACTGTGATTTCAGATCACTGCTATAAAAGGGTATGTGTGATAGGCGTTGCCCTTTCACATTGTGTGATGGGACCATGCTGGTATGCTGTGGACAGTGTTCTGTGAGTGTAAGGTTAGTATCTCTCTCCTGCTTCAGGCTGTGTTGTATATTCACATTTCTCCATTCCTCTTTCATGTTCCCTGTAGCAAGTGTGTATGCACATTGACTCCTACAAGTATATATAGTCATATTTATATATATATATATATATATATATATATATATATATATATATATATGTATATATATATATATATATATATATATATGTACATATGCATACATATATCTATGTACTTTAACTGACCTTATTATCTACAGGCTGCCAACTAGCATGGCTGTTTATTTTCACACACTACTATTATGGATATCCATTGTTTTTGACATTTATTTTAAGTTACATGCTTTGTGTACTACACATCCTATATTCACTTTACATTCATCCCTACTTTTACAGGTTATATTTATTTTAGCACAATGCGTTTGTATGAGAGTCATGGCTTAGTGGTAGGTTGTACAGACTAGTGTTTCCAAGGTCCTGGGTTCGGGACTGACAGTGGGAGTTTATTTTTCTTTTGAACTGAGTACAGGACCTGTCAATCACAGTGACTAAGGCACTTTTAAGCAGTTGTAACTGGGCTAGCACTGGTTTGCACGGAGCTCACGCATGTGTGTGTGTGTGTGTGTTTATAACTAAAAGAGTTTGCATCCATTCAAACCCAGCACACTTCCCCTTTCCCTCCTTAAGCAGTCCTGCAGATATTAGAAAAGAAAATGGGGAGACAGGAAAGTGGTGAAAAAGGGGTCACAAAGATGGTAAGACAGTAGGGAAACAAGCTTGGGATGTGCAGGAGGGATGTAGGTAAGGCCCATAGCTGCCCATTTCTTCAGCAGCAACAGCTGTGCATATGTATGTAATTTGGTGTGACATTTGAAACCTTCCACCCCTGGGAGAGGTGTCAGGACAACAATAATACTTGTTGTACAGCCAATTGTAATTGATAGGTTCCATGTCCAGTGGACATGTGTGTGGAATGGGCAGCTATGTATGGGGCGTAATTTTTTTGTGGGTACAGAGTGCCCTTTTTGTTTTTTTTTTTTTTTTCAGGTAAGAGTGGTATGTCAGGTGAAGGAAGTCGGTTCAGCTGGGGAGGTAGGCTGGGTAGGTAAACAGACAAGACAAACAAGACGCATACAGGGGCAGTGTATGACACGTGTGGGGGGTTACACAATTGACGGGGACGGAGGTTTGGATATCCAGAGCCCATGAGCCCACAGATGGCAACAGTGGAACTGATATCCCCACCCATAGGCAGTTGCCACTGTTCCTTCACTGCCCAGGACGGGGCTGTGCTGGGGGCTGTGTAGGCGGGGCAATGGGCAAGCCCGTTAGTTGCATCACCCGTGCCTCGAGCTGGCGTAGGGGCTCAAGGACAGAGTCCCGAATCTCCCTACTCACCACAGTCCGGACGTTACGGAGGGTGAGTGGTGGATCTCCTCTGGCCACACTTGCAGAAGGGGGGCGAGCCCCATCCCCTGCAGCACTTCCACCCGCAGGTGGCACAGGGCCACCGGAGGTGGGTCCGGACTCGGCACTAGTGCCAGGTGCACTTGCCAGCTGAGATGGGAGAGGTGGGTCCGCTGGAACCCGCCTTCCCTGTCGTTTTATGTTTTGCATTATGTCATGACAGTTTGGGTTAGTGACATATAATACCATTCACAGTTAGTTGTAACAGCATGCATTAGTATTCCCATTAACCAAACACCCAGACATTCGCACCATTGAACAGCGTGCATAACACATGCATAATTTGAACAGTAATACACAGTCCAACAACATGCAGGGTTGATTGATGGCAACAGGCCATCAGGTGTGGATGTATGAACAGGCCGGATGCATCAACAGACATGCAAATATATATGACCCAACAGGACAGACGTCCAGGGGTGTTAATTGTGATTGCACATACCATTTCCACGTGGAATGGGTTATAGGTGGTTAGAGGGTGGGGTAAATAAAGTAATATTAACACCTTCGAATACAAATACATATGCTGTACATTTCTAATAGCTACAGTTTTATACACACTACTGTTCTAACTACGGTGTCCTATATGTTAACTACTTAACCTTGCAGATGGGACTGTTACTGCAACATCAATCTACATTTTCTTGCTGTTCATACACATTCATATCAAGCTTTGTTCAGGTACATCATCCTGTTACTTTTGCTTTATATACTTGTAGACAGGTGTGGATGTTTGGTATATCAGACAATCATCCTATCTGCGTATTTCAGACTGGGAGCAACATATCCAGATTTTGGTGTACACATTCCACATGCAGCAACACTTTGAACAGATTTTGCTGTTTGGTTCTGAGTCTCACATGCATTTAATTCTGTCCTAACTGCAGTATAGTTTATTCAGGGGTTATTACTACTGTATTGCTGTATTCCTGACACTTTCTCACACTCTCTCAATTGCTTTCATGTTACTATTCAGACTGGTACTTCTCGGCTTTATTGACATGTTTTAACAGTAGTTATTACAGTTCTTTCCAGCAGTCTCACTTCTGTCATGTTTCAGTATTTCCACAGGGATATATTTCACACATGTGATTTCATCCTCTTCTGCAGCTCTACTTTACATGCTGCTGCAGGTTGTGTACTATTTTCTTACAGGCAGGGCAGTTTTATTTCAAAATATATGTTGGACAGTTTCATGTTTAGTTTACACTTACAGGCTGGGAACTGTTGTAATCAGGCAATACTTGCATACACTTTCACACTGTTACTTGCAGATTTAATTCCTTCCTGGCTACACTGCACTCTTTTGCTGACTGTCATACATTTATATATCTTTCCAGTCACTAGTAGTGGATTACTGACCTGCCTGGTGGCGCAACCGCACCAGCCTATCGGCATAGGCTCTGCGGTTCGCAGAACGGACACCTGCAGCTGTAATATAAATGAAGTAATATTGGAATACACATCTCAACAATTTCAGGTAGTTTAACTTTCTACATACATAATTAATTGTTACTTACTCAGTGGTGGGGCGTTGGGTGATTGCCGGGCCTCCTGGATCCAAAGGTTCAGTTGGTCCTGCTTGCGTCTCTTCAGGTCCGCATGGTGGTGGCGGACCTGCTCACCTGTCCTTGGAATTCCTGTGGCACTGGTGAGTTCATAAGCCAACTGGTCCCACGCCTCAGCCCTGTACGCTCCCCAGAGGACCTGGCCCTGCATGAGTTGGGCCTCATGGTTGTGGACTAGGAGCCAGGCCATGTACCTGGACTCCTCAACACTCCACCTCTGCGCTCGAAAGCGACTACCCTCGCCTACACCTGACATTCTGCCTGCAGGTCTGTTCTACAATCGTTTATGCTGTGTATTCCCACCTATGGGGCTTATATAGTCCGTTTTTCCCGCACATATCTGTGATTGGCCATTTTAGAATTGTATCAACTTCAGTAAACCTGCATTGTCATGCTGTAGTTTGTATTCATTCCTATATATGAGCTATTATTGCATTTCTAGGTACTGCTCTCATGGCTTAGTGGTTCTGTACCTTGACTATGGTGTATAGTATCCTGGGTTCGAACCTGGCCACTGCTTTTTATTTTTCATGACTGTCTAGACATGTTGAGGGGTGTGTCTGTGTAAAGGCAGTTTTGATACGGCTTGCTCAACGTTGCCCGTCGGTTAGCTTGTTTGCGCGGTGCGCAGCTCCGCGCAAACGGGGTACGCTGGTTTAAGCCTCATTTGGCTATCGGCACGCATATTCCGCTCAGCTCAGTTAGGGGCACATATATTTAGCATGGTAAACCACTGCTCAGCTACGGGCACTCAGTTTGCACCAGCTGGACCAATGCTTATCTACGGGCACATACACTCACTCTGTTGAACTGTAGCTCAGCTATGGGCACATCTGGCAGTTTATATTCATTTCTTAGCTCACATTTATTCAATATAAATGGGCTATTTCATTGCATTTTACATATATTCTGGTTTTATGTGTACATATGTGTCAGGGACTTGTTTCCTGCTTATTTTGCAAAAAAAAATTGTGTTGTGGGGGCTCGAACCATGAATGCCTGCTCTGCAGCCGGCATCTCTACCGCTACGCTATTGCTTCCTGGCTTATTTTGCATATTTAGTTCTTATATGCTTTCCCATTGACTGCTAACTGTAGCTGCGCTTACGGCACGCCCGCGCAAACGAGCGCATTCACGGTTAAACATTGTTACAATTTAAAAAAAATATGACGTGTTCATTTAGATTGTTTTATGTTTAATAGTCTGTAGGGGCATGTGTTGTGTTGTGTTTATTCACATTTCCGTGGACTCTGTTGTGGGTGTCTACTTTGGACACCTTTACACTTATGGGGGCGTGTCCGCTTGCAGGGATCAGCCTACGGACATGCCCCCACATGTCTTACACGGACCGTGTTAGACTTAGGTGTGATTCAGCATGCTCTCATGAATATGCAGAGCATGCTGACATCACTCCGTTTAACTGCAGCCTCCGTGTATGAGTTATAACTCTTACACGGAGGCTTCGTGAATCCTGCCCACTATGTTGTCCAGGCCAAGATCTTCAATTCGTACAACAGCAGACAAAGGATTTGCCTTCAAGATAAGTAACAATCAACAATAACATGTTGTTCAGCAGCCTCCAATTACACCCTGTAGTCAAGTCCAAGGGGGCAAGTTATTACTTGTGGTAATGTCAATGTATCTGTCACATGTATGGACCCTGACCAACAAATATTGTGGGAGTCCACAATATGACTTGGATGATAACAGAGATGCTAGCAGTAAATAATGATAGGCCATTACCTAACAACCCCTAACCATATCACAGCAGGACAAAGCCTACCATATATGTGGAGGACAGAGGCAAGAACACAGGGCCATACTTGCAATATTGTTGTTACCCTGGAAATCACTGGTGTTACAGGATTTGTTGCAACATACCCTTATGCAGGAATAAGACATCAGAAACCCTAATGGATGTAGCCATGTACTGATAGCATGCAACAGACAAATTGCTGGGATATATCTAGTACAAGACCTGTGTGGTGCACAGGCAAAAACAAACAGACAATCCACTGGCCATCATGTGGATGGACCCACAGTTGAGAGCTATGCAGACAGGCTGCATTCCATTCTAAACTACTATGTACACACAAACACTGCAAGACCAGCAATATACAGTTCACATAACAACACTACTCAGTCTGTCTGTAGGTCTGGAACCCCTTACAAATGTGTAGTTGGCCTATGTCTGCAAGTTCTGCTGTAAGACCCGACACTTGCAGCAGCTGGAGAGGCCACAAAAGTTCCTCACCAAAAGGATAAAGGGTCTCAAACATCTGTCCTATGCTGCCCAACTGAAAGAACTCCAGCTCTATTCAGTCGCTTACCGCTTGCTCAGAGGTGACCTTTGCCTAACATACAAGGCCATGTCAAACCCAGATTTGATGAATATGCTTCACCTCAAAAAATCTAGATCCGTCAGAGCCACAAAGGCGGGAGACTTAAACCTCGACACGGCTATTAATAGGACGTGCTGGAGGGATAGATTCATCACCCAAAGACTCCCTATGCTGTGGAATAAAATCCGGTATATGTGAGGCAGAGCACTGCTGGCCTTGTTCAAGAGAAATCTTGACCAATGGATGGGAGATCGCAGATATACCCCAGGGATTACCTCAGTGTCACTGCTCAACAGAGGCACAGCAAAATAATGGGTATAGTTCCCCATACTAAAGGGGTGGCGTAAGCCACAAAACTATGGGCTAGGCTTGTAAATGCCCTCGGGCAGATAGCCTAGTATGAACCTATGAACCTAAGAGGTATTGCCACCTGCCATCTGTAACACTGCTGCCCACATACAGGAAGGATGTCCTTCATATCGGAAAGGTTAAGGGACAATGCCCACATGAGTCAGCAATTTGTAGTACAGGGTTTGCCATGACAGTGGTTATCTAAATCACTACACAGCAGGCTGCATGCAGTTAGCAACTGTTGCACACTGATCGGTGCAGAGACCATCACTTGATCATGTGCATCACCTACAAAAGCCATGCTGCAATCCATTCAAACCAGCCCAATCACTCTAGTGGAGAGAGATAGAGAGAGAGCGTGAGAAAGAGAGACACACACACACACACACACACACACACACACACACACACACACACACACACACACACACACACACACTGAAAAAAAAAAAATAAATAAAAGCCAAAAACAGAAAGGTGTCATACATGTCAGAAAAAAAAGGTATGTAAAACATACATTTATGTAATTGAATGTAGTATGTGGTATAAATTAGTAGGATATGTGATGCCTTTATGTTTGATATGTGCCATCTGTAGTTGTCCCTGTAATGATGTTCTGCTGAACAACTGCTCTGGACAATACTGTCTGTCTCTGTAGGCAGTGGGACATAACCACCAACTGTGCAGATCAGCAATGAATGACAAAGATGTAAGCCATAATATCTGTGTGTGTTATGTTAGTGTGGGCAATAGCTGGTTGTGGAAGTACTGCCGTCATGATAGACACATGGGTGTCAAGAGCTCACCACTTGCAGGACAGTCATGTTTATGTATAATGTTGCATGCACAAATGCCATTGGTGTATAATAGGCTTACCAACAATCTCTCACCATATATACCATCCTAATGTTAGTCTGTGTACACATGTGACACCTGTCTGTGTTGCAGCAAGGCAGAACAGTGCAGCTGTGAATGAAAGACAGTTACAGAATGCAGACCAGATGTCTGTATGCACCCCACATGTAGATAAATATCTGTGTGATACAGAATGAGACGTGTATGTCTACAGATACACAGACACTCATATAGGTATATCAACAACCTACAAGATATATCTACACTTAAATGTCAATATATATATATATATATATATATATATATATATATATATATATATATATATATATATATATATATACAGTGGCACTGACAATGGCATGCAGGTGAAATAGTCTGTAACAGGCCAGCAAAGATAGTGTCCCCACAGGGAGCATGGCTACAAACACATAGCACAAAGTGTGGCACAAACACATAGCACAAAGCTTGGTACAATACAATATATGTCCCAATGGTAGGTAAGCAACCGACATACCAATTGCATTATGTGAATGGTTTATTGTAGCTAATATGGTGGGGGGAGACAAATATGCATATTAAGAACTATGGTAACCCTGCTGTATGAGTGGCTCAGACCTGTTTCCATCTTTATGTCTACCAGGGAACATGGCGCAGAAACATCTGCCATCATACAGCGCCGCCGAAACAGAGGTAATAATAGATCATCTGGCACAGCACTATGAATAGCTGTTTGGCCAGACAGCCCATGATCAGCAGGAGAGGACTGCCCTGTGGAACAAGCTAGTCCACAGGGTCATTGATGTTGGACTACATAACAGCAGCTATGAGCAGGTCCGGCATCATTGCACCAGCCTGCTTCGCCTTGTACATCAGTGTGCAGCTGCTGTATGGGGGGGACCACCTTGCAATGGGGGGGCAAGCCACCCATCCACCCCTCACCTGTGAGGAAGAGCTTCTCAGAAGCCTTGCGGCACCTGCCTGCCTGCAGCAACAGCATCTGGCAGGGCACATTGTGGAGGTGGGTTCCACTGACACATCAGCTGAGGACCGTGCAGGATTAGGCCCCAGGGCACATCAATGCACCACTCTTGGGTATGCATCTGCATCTGTACTGCTACATCATGCAAATCTGAGATGTCATATACATAGTCTGTTGCTGTGTAGTAGGAATAAACAGTTGTGCATCAGCTGTATTATTGTGGAATTCTACTGTTGATGTAACGTAATGCTGGACTCACCCTTAACGAATGCCACAGCTTTGGCCACTGACATCAACTTTCTCACACTCCTATGTAGGTCCCTCCAGGATACCAGAATGGCAGCAGCCTGTAGCCAGTGGGTATGGTTCATGTTCATGCATGATAATACACTGGGCATGTAATAGCTCTGGGATATTCCATGCACACATCTAACACACCTTCCCATACTGCATGCTGTACACATTCACTTTTTGTTGCTGTGAAATGCACTGCATCACAGTAGAGACCATGCTGGGGTATTGGAAGGGTACAACAGACACATGCAAGATAACTAACATCCTGTCAATGTGCAATGTGTCCACAGGGATGAGAAGTATGGCAGGACACATGGCTTACAGAAGGGACATGTGTGAAACAACACCCCCATGGCCGTAGCTGCACACAATCAGGTTAAGTAAATGTGACAGACATAACCCTGACCCCACAGCACTCATGACAGCAGTGTGTGCACTCCAAGGGATGTGCACATGAGTAGACCTTGCAACCATACAGAGGTCTGGGACATGTGTAGGGCACCCCCCACAGCCATGATAAGGTCTGCTGGTTGTCAGTGTAATAGTCTTGTACTGATCATACATGCACTGCTGATGTTGTGATCTGTAAAGCAGACATCAGGCATTCACAAATGATATATGTTCTCATATCATCCCAGGTATGAGTTGCTATAACACATAGGGGCTGTGAGCATTGCAGCTGACATAACTGACACAGTACTACATATGCAGCAATGGTTTCTACACCTGTGAGGTATGGTGCACAGTACAAGGCAGGGTGAGGAACAGGTCCACAGTGACACTTTGTACATGGGTGCAGTGTTAACAAGGGGGAAGGCCCATCACTTACCAACACAGCCCATGTATCATACACATGTATACTGCTGCTAGCATGAAGTCACTATAGTTGCACTGCATGCTGGTGAGCACCATCTGTGATGCATGCTGACAGAAGGGTAATGGGAGGACTCTGTGTACAAAAGTTGTGCAAACCCACATGTAGGACTGTGGGGGTATGTATGTATATGTATTGATTGTGTCTCTAAGTGCAATCTAGTGGAGTGTGGTCGATGCATGTCAGATTCAGATGTGTGTCTGTTTGTGTGGGTGTCCATGTATGCATAGGTGATAGTGGGATTGATCACATGGCAGTACGTCACTTTGGGATTGTGCTGTACATGTACATGTACATGGAGTGACACATGAGACACTAGGACAACCTGTCTGATATGTGAACATAGGACAGCTGATAGCATAAGAAGGTCTGTAGCATGGAACATGCATTGGGAGGGAAAGTACATACCAGGTATACACATCATATTGCCAGCAGCAGATAGATAACTGGCTATCCAGATATGCAGAACTACAAATGCAATGGGGAATTGCCAGAGCACATCAGTGAGTGAATCCAGATATTACTGTTGTCTGCATGATGGGTTGCTTGTGCAGCAGATGTCGCATGGACTGAGCAGGACTGTAGTATGAGTCTCCGGTGTGTAACATATGTAGTAAATGTAGCAGCTGGAACCATATAAGGGCCATGTACACCATGACTGGACATACACAGGGTAATACAGGATGATAGCAGTGAGGCCATGTACAACCTACTCCACCCAAGCCAGGGAGGTGATGGAGTAACAGGTCAGGTGTTGTGATCACACGTGTAGGCATGGAGAGGAATGATATGTTAATGATTAGTAGTAATGAGTGTATGTTACCAAGTTCCATACAGGATGGGGAACATATATAACTGAATGTCGGACTGTCTGTAAACCAAGGGAAAGGGAGGTAGTAAGGTGGACTGTCAGTGTGAATGTGTGTGAGTGCATGTGAGTGTGTGTGAGTATGTGTGAGTGTGTGTGAGTGAGTGTGTGTGAGTGTGTGTACTGTTATGCAATGCTGTATAGGTCTTAAAGTGTGTATTTGTTTCCCCCACAGGTGGCGAGGTGGGTCAGGGTCCCTCCTGCATGCAAACTGAGGTAGGTGTCCGTACAAACACTGATGATGATGATGGTACAGTTGAGGCACAAGTGGGGCTGTCAGAGGCTGACATTGTGCAAACATGTGTTATCACCCACCTAGCCACCCCAAGCTCACACACAGTTACAATGCCCCTACAAACCCCATCACATGTGACCATAGCAGAGGGACAGTTGGCAGTTGGTGGCAGTGACCAGTAAAGTATGGTGTCCATGCCAACTGTGTTGGGTCACAGTCAGCATAGCTGGATGTCCAGCAGGGCACCACATCAGCAGATGTACCATGGTGCTCATGGGAGGGCCACAGGTCATCATGCCCCTGGCAGAGGAGCCACAACTGGCACCACCAGGAGCATCTTTCAGGCAATAACGGAGGCACAGGCATGTATGGAAATGTACACCAGACAGGGCCTGAGGCTGCAGATGTCTGCTTTCTCAACTGTAAGTGGCAACCACCGTGATCTTGCTGTTGCCCACCGTGAACAGACCAAGGTCATGGATAGATGGTGCAGTGAGATGGTGGGCCTCCTGGACCGTGGTATGTCTGTGCTTGAACGTGTGGTGGTAGTGGTACGATGGCCGCATTGGACGTAGGCTAGAAACACCAGCAGTTGGCTGTCAACATGGATGTGCCAGGATGCCCAGCCGCTCCTGTAGTGGCAGTATCAGCCCCAGTACACCACTGGGGGTGCTGTCCACACCACACCACAGCAGGCCTTGTGCACATGGCCCTGGCCAGTCCCAGACAGGACATGGTTTCAGTGGACATCTGTCATCATCAGGGGAGAGTAGAACCTCAAGGACTGTACCTGCATGTGCCCATGGAACCCCTGGCAGGCACAGTCAGAATGTCTGTGGCCGGAGGCAGGGAACTGCACACCCTGCCAGGTATTGTCTGCAGCTATACAACAACATCCATATAGGGCAGCCACATGGCAGAACTGTGTGCATGCTTACCCACACACTATGCAACCACACCTAGGGTGACCCCCATACCAACACACACCACATCACCACACCCCAATCAAAGAACCAAACCCCTCACCCACACACATGGTAACACATGTATGGACCACCCTTGGCCTCTGGCACACTAGCAACACACCCTGTGCATATGATGATACCTGTGCCACATGCCTGTCATCTATAACATCGATGCAGGGACAGGCTAATATGGTTCTGATGCACACGGTGACTGTAATAGAGTGCTGCAATGTACTGCAATGTAAGATGTCAGGGGTAATGTGTAATGCATACATGTCAAGTAGTGTAGCCATGCAGCTATAATGCATTTAACACACCCTGTGCATATGATGATACCTGTGCCACATCCCTGTCATCCATAACATCGATGCAGGGATAGGCTAATATGGCTCTGATGCACATGGTGATTGTAATAGAGTGCTGCAATGTACTGCAGTGTCAGATGTTGTCAGGGGTAATGTGTAATGCATACATGTCAGGTAGTGTAGCCATGCAGCTGTGATGCATTTAACACACCCTGTGCATATGATGATACCTGTGCCACATGCCTGTCATCCATAACATCGATGCAGGGGCAGGCTAATATGGTTCTGATGTACATGGTGACTGAAATAGAGTGCTGCAATGTACTGCAGTGTAAGATATTGTCAGGGGTAATATGTAATGCATACATGTCAGGTAGTGTAGCCATGCAGCTATGATGCATGTAACCCACCCTGTGCATATGATGATACCTGTGTCACATCCCTGTCATCCATAACATCAATGCAGGGACAGGCTAATATGGTTCTGATGCACATGGTGATTGTAATAGAGTGCTGCAATGTACTGCAGTGTAAGATGTGGTAAGGGGTAATGTGTAATGTATACATGTCAGGTAGTGTAGCCATGCAGCTATGATGTATGTCAGCTGTTGGTAACACTGATTGTTATCTCCATAATGTTATCCATTTGTGTTGTAGGCATACATGTGTCAGCAGGAGGATGGTCTGCACTCATAATCCACAAGGGTATGTCACTGTGGTGACACCATGGTCATGACATATCTGGTGTAAAGTTGCATACATGTCACAGGTATGTATAACAGTTATTGCCCATGCAACATTGACTGGTGGCCTGCTGGCACATGTATAATCTGCAACCTTATGTCAACCCATCCACATGCACACACATCCTTACTTGGCGACACTGTGTCTAGACCCCTACCTAGGTATGTAGTGCTACTGAACTGTGTGGCTTTCATTGCACACACGACACCATCTGTAGGGTGAGGTGTGTACCAGGTCACATGTTACATGCAGAACATCCACAGACATGTACAATATGGTAATGGGGAATTCAATGTTTGTATATGGAGAATACATAGTGTGTCATACCATCTTATACACATTGACTGACGCATAACAGGCAGACACACATCTTAGAGACCTGGGTGTATTCTTGTTAACTAACTAGTCCATGTGTCTAATGTGTTACAGGTAGGCTGCACACAGCACATGTGTAACTGGGCTGTATCCTGTTATCAGTTACCCGTATGGGTGATGGTGACAGTGTCCCCCAGAGAGTGGTACATGGGCTATATACCGGATGTACCATGGTGTAATAACAGTGTACACAACATCCACATTCCCCCACTGGATATTGTACACACTGGAACCCATCTTGATACTCTGACATACCCACTATCACACATTGCCCATGGCGCCAAAACAACCCATTACATATCACAACAGTGGTACCACAGGGATATGCATGTAATGCGCATGTCACAGGCATATAAGGAGTTGCACTGAGATGCCACACCTATGGGTGACAACAGCAATATCTGTGCTACTGTGTGGCAGTGTGTATTGTAATAGGAGTATCTGGCTTCGGAATGGTGTACCCTACAGATATGCAGACATGCACACATACACATGTGGCAGATCGCAATGGTTTTCTCATGCCTACCGACCCATTTGTACAACACTGCTGTGCTGGTAATGCAAGACATGTGTAGCTGTTAGGGAGAGGAGTGTAACAGGCTACATGTCATGTCCAATACAGCAGCAGCCATATCTGACTATGGCAATGGGGTTGTGGTGGTTGTGAAGGCAGCCATGGACTTTCCAACTACAGGTGTACTAACATACAAACAATGTTATCCTCAGTAATGCACACATACACGTGTCAATACTGTGGTGCATTGCTGCAGGTGGTCATAGCTGTGTACCTGGCTGTTGTCCATGGAGGGAGTGGATGTGTAGGGGGTGTGTGTACATTGGTATCATGCCACCTGCCAGCAGGCAATCTATCGACAGACACCATGTTAGTGACTGGCAAGGTGAGAGTGACATGCATCAGCCAATCCTCTAGGTGCTTTCTACATATTGCCACCAAGGTGATCCAGTTGACATGTATGCAACATGTCGTACAACACATGGTTAGTGTCTGTGAAGGAGACCTGTACCCAAGCATGTTCAGTTGACTGTGGTAGTGTAGTGTAGGTACCGGTGACATGTGGCCCATACAGGGTGATGTCTCCTATATGTGACAGGTAGTACACAGCTGGCCACACATGTCAGTGTCAATCAAGTATCGATCGTCTGTATGTATCCCAGCTGAAGACCTGCCATCTGCACATCTGTAGAGGGACTGACAGACACCAGTTTGGTGAGTAGCTATGCAGTAGGATGAATGTGTCAACAGATGAGGTTCGTGGTCTGCACCCTTGTGGGAGGAGAGGCTGGACTCTGCCCTTCTGAGCTGGGAATTTCTGGTTAAAGGCTTATAGTGCCTGCATATTTGAACTGCTTCTTACTGAAACTGCTACACCTAGTTTGCTGTAGCATAGACTAGATCCAGGCCTGCTGAATCTAGCTTTTTTTGCATAACTTGAGCACTAATCCAGGCATTCTTTAAAGTATTCAATTGTATTTATTACTGCTTGGTAGTAACTTGATTAAAGTGTAGCTATCATTCTAAGTCTTTTGGATTAAGCACTTGGGCTTCAGACCAGTTGTTTTACATTAGGAAGTTTTGTGGCCTGCACTGTGGTGGCAAGACAGGTAGCTTACATCCTTCTAAGTTGGTAACTGCTGATTGAGGGCTCAGTGTATGTTATTCTAAAAGTGTATTAATTCTGGTTTAAGCACTTGGGCTTCAGGCCAGTTATTTTACATTAAGAGGGTTCATGGTCTGCACTCTTGTGGGAGGAGAGGCTGGACTCTGCCCTTCTGAGCTGGGAATTTCTGGTTAAAGGCTTATAGTGCCTGCATATTTTAACTGCTTCTTACTGAAATTGGTACACTTTGTTTGCTGTAGCATAGACTAGATCCAGGCCTGCTGAATCTAGCTTTGTTTGTATAACTTGAGCACTAATCCAGGCATTCTTTAAAGTATTCAATTGTATGTATTACTGCTTGATGAATCTAGCTTTGCTTGTATGCTTGTTGTTTGTTTGCTTGTTATTTCCCTGAAATGCTAATTCCACCTAAAACGTGGCTTTTCAGCACTTCTGTGGATCCCTAGTGATATCTGCATTGCTTACTGTACTTATTTCCTTGTTTCACTTGAATGAAAGTTACTGTTTGTCATTTTTGCATTTAAGTTACCTGTAGCACATTGCATTTAAGTTACCTGGCACTTGCTCACTAAAGCAATTATATAAGTCAGCACCAGTGGCGGCTGGTGACTTCAAATTAAAGGGGGGGGCTGCAGGAGACAGCTGAGTGGGTGGGGTCAATGGGAATGGGTGTGTCCAACTAGAACAGAGAGGAGCTATGATCAAAATCACAAAAACTGTAACTTTAATTAAATACGCTGCCCTGGGTGCCAAACCATCATTATGAGAGTCCAATCAAGAAAAAAGGAAACTGTAGAAGAAAAACAATATTTCAATCCATTGGCTGCATGGCAGCTTACTTAATATCTAGACGGAAACAAAAAGGTTGTGAGGCATGAAAAAATAAATTACTTTTTAAATACATTACTGGAATGCCAGTTAAAATCAAGTATAAAAAAACAAGCAGCACTCAACTTAAACCACTTCTCCTTGCACTGCGGTTCTAATTATAATTTATATTCAGCTTTATTAAAGTACCAAGTAACATGCTGAAAGTAGCAATCTCTGTGATGCCCCCACTTGTAAAAATGTTTTTTATCCAAAAAAGACCTGCTGCCTGACAACAACTATCTACGTGTTTCATGGGGAAAACATGATCAAAGTAAAAAATGAAAAGCAAACAGGAAACAAGCTCAACATACATTGCTTAAAGGATTACTGCACAGGATATGGACCATACATGATAGATTGGCATTCTGTTTAGTTTGCAGGTAAAGCCTGTAATGACCTCTTAAAATAATGTAATCCTGTCCTTTATTACAAATACTGTCATATGCATTTCAATACCCAAGGCTTATATGTTATCTAGTTATGTAAATATTCTCTGCATGGCAGCAACAGAAAGGCTTTCAATGTTGGCAATTCATTAACAGTATGCTTATTAAAACTTACTTGTATCTTACAATCTCAGACAAGCTTACCAGATGGTTGTTAAAGCATTGCTACTTAAACACAGAGCAACAGGCACATTCTGTATAATAAGCATAAATCAACAGTATAAAAATATGACAGAAACGAGAACATTCTACAAAATCAAGGACAGATGAAAAGCCATTGTAGTACTTGTGTCTACCTTGGATGGGGGGATAGTCTGCACATTTACACTGCATAACTGCTCCTTGCCTTGCTTGGACACATCCAGAGTCACTACATAGGGGAGTGGGGTGCAACAAGTATGTCACAATTTGAAATGTCTCTGGCTGACTGCGATGGCCCTGACACATTTGTCATACCTCTTTACCTCAGAGCAAGAAATCTGGACAAAGCCATACATAGAAGTGGGACAAAGGTCCAAAAATAAGGACAATTTTTAAATATTGCTCTTATAAACTTAGAAAGATAATAGAATAGTAGGTCTTGCCACTAATTTGCCAAAAAAACACAATTTTATGAAAAATGGACCAAAAATGTGATTCAAAAATATAAAATAGCCACACAGTACAGCTGGGAACCTGCAAAGAAAGGACACTTTTTAATATTAGTACTGCTAACTTGGAGCAGCTGACAAAATAAAATAATCTACATGCATTTCTGAAATAAAAGCAATCTATAACTGATTATTACAGTTATTTATTAGTTGTAAACCCTCCATGTTTTCTTCCAAAATTGCCATTTTGCAGAGAGATTATTAGGGGAAGAGTAACATTTTGAGCCAAAATCGGGTACAATTGAGAGGTTTGGATATGCCTAATTCTATAAAGCAATTTATTTGCACGTACCTCTCAACCTGTTAATGCAGGAAATCTGGACAAGGCCAAATATATTGGGGGAACATATAAACAGTACTAAAAATTGCTCTTGTATAAACTGAGACAGTTGATAGAATAACAGGTCTTGCTTTAGCATGCATTTTTCCTGAAGGTTATGAAGTCTGAAACTCGGTGTCTGTCATTATTTAGTGACTTCATTCATAAATGATTTGACAGAAAACCACAAATTTTATGAGGAACAAACCAAAAAGAAGAAGCAAAAATCTTTTCATTCTGCAAAAATCTGGACAGTTGAGAGGTATAGTTCAGCCGGGGCTGTCTGAGTTTGCTACCATTCCCCCCCTCACAAAATCATGGTCGAATGGAGCTTCCCCCCCTACAGCCATTCCAATGAACCATTACTTGGCTATTTCACCCCATTTACCATAAACACTAACCGGGAAAAGCCGAAAAACAAAAACCATAAACACTAATGTGCATACTGCTTTACTTCTGCGATGATTTGGACTTCATTTGAAAGTTTTATTTTGCATTTTACAGCGCAAGCACTAATAGATATCATATCTGCTAAACAAAGCAATGCAGTCTCACAATGAAAACAGACTTAACATTAAAACTTCTCTGCCCTTGAAAACTCACATTCACTGAAAAAGCATTGAAACCCACATTCAAAGAAAATACATTTTGCCAGTGGCAGATTAACTTTGGGTTTGGACTGTTTTCAAATCACAGGCCCCTTGCACATGAAACATACACATGCTCTTTCATACACATTCCTGATTGTATTAAATTATATTCCTTGTACAATACAGTACAGTTTTAGAGGGTGTTTTAAATTTGTTTTGAAATTTTTCCAGTAAACAATGAAACAAAATGCATGCACCAGTAATGACAAAACTGCACAATTCAGAACATTTCCATCATAAAAGTCAATTCAAACTTCTACAGTCCACCAGTATCAGTACATATGCACAATCTCTGAAGTAAAAGTCATCTAAATAATTCCACATTAAAGAGATCTGTAACTAATGAAGAGGCTGCTGCTAGCAAACAACTTTGTATTTCATTGTTTCATCTACAAATAAAGTGCCCGTTACCCTTGAGGAATAAATTGCCTATCTTACACTAAAAAAATGATAAGCTAGCAATATTGCAATAGGGAATGGATGGCAAACTGATAACAGGTTCATAGTTACTAGGTATCTTCGCCAAAATGGAATGCAGCATCCACCCCCTTTGCAAAGTACAGTATCAGCAATGCATCTATCTACTGTGGGAGTAGAACCCACAGCCTTTTGCATCAAAAGCAAGTATACTACCTGTTGTGCTATTAACAAAGCAAGCAAACTCAGCATAAGCAGCACTAAACTTTTGCTCCCTTGCAGCTCTCAGCTTCTTGTAAAATCTACTCACTCAGCTGTATCTCTAAACTTTGCAGCACAACGAAATCTGGAAAAAGCCAAAGTTTATTGTGGGAGGGACAAATGCCCAAAAAACAGGGACACATTTTAAACATTGCTTGTATAATGTTGGAAAGTTGCTAGAATAAAATGCTGTGTTACTACCATACATTTCACTGCCAAGCCTTAAACCCAGGACGCTGTGCAAAACAGTCAGAGCAACATACCACTATGCTAAATCAGCTGTTTTGTGAAAGAGGAAGACGGAAACTTAAATGGCTACCTTTTAGTGAATTCAGTTCTCACTATAGCACAGCTGTCAACCTCTTAGCACAAAACACCTGAACAAAGCCAATAATGGGTGAATACAGCCCCCAAACATTCAGTGAATTCAGTTCTCACCATAGCTCTCAATCTTTTAGCAAAAAATACCCGGACAAAGCCAGTAATGGGGGAATATAGCACCCAAACATATTCAATGAAATCAGTTCTTACCATAGCTCTCAACCTTAGCACAAAAAATCTGGATGAAGACAATAACGGGGGAATACAATCCCAAAAAATAGGGACAAATTTCAAATATCCATCTTATACACTTAGAAAATTGCTAGAATAAAAGCTTTTGCGTTACCATGCACTTTCTGAAGAATATGAAGTCTGATATTCAAATGCGTGTCATTTTTAACATTTATTAACCAGGAAAGTCTGACTTGGAACAAAAGTTCATTTTTAGCAGAGGCCCAGGGAGAAACACTCCAGACAGACACGTCTTTGTAAGATGGGAGGACACTAGAGGAAACAAACACAGGGAGGGCATACAGACTCCACAGAAAAGGTAAGGCATGTCAGCCAAGAATCAAACCAGAGAACCTGTAGCTGTCAGGAAACAATGCTACCACTGCACCAATGCACTACCAGCTTTGCAAGGATACAAATACAGAAACCACAGATTTTATGAAGAATAGAACAAGTGTGAGGGAAAAATATGCAATGTTTTTACAAATGGTGGTGAGTAGGGAATTCAGGCTCCTGCCACCTGGGCTCAAGGTACAGAGTTCAAGCCTTATTCTCTACCCACCACCATGTAGCACCTGGGGCATTACACACACACACACACATACACACACACACTACCTGTCCTCCACAAAACAGCCGCCGATCCTCTGCAGCATAGGTCCCCTCCACAAAACGGCTGCCGATCCTCTGCAGCATGGGTCTCCGTCTACAAAACGGCCGTCGATCCTCTGCAGCATGGGTCTCCCTCCACAAAACGGCCGCCGATCCTCTGCAGCATGGGTTTCCCTCCACAAAATGGCCGCCGATCCTCTGCAGCATGGGTCTCCATCCACAAAATGGCCACCTGCGCATGGGTCTCCGGCGAGAGATGGCTAGTCCCACGAGAGTAGTAGGCTGGAGCCTCTTTCCTGCGGGCGATGCAGTCCGGTGACCTTTTGGTCTGTGCGGTCATCACCGCACAGACCTCTGGGCTGGAAGGGTGGAGTTTCCTGCCATTCCTATCCAGACTGCCTAACAGAGCAGTCTGGAGCTCTGGAATGAGCATGCATGCGTGCATGGAGTTCTCAGGAACCATGCACGCATGCGTGGAGTCCGTGAATTTTTTTTAATTTTATTTTTCAAGTTTATTGTACAGGTGGGGGGCTGCAGGATGGGGGGGGCTGCAGTCCTGCAGTCCTATAGCATGAGCCGCCCCTGGTCAGCACTAAAAAATTAAAAGCACTACACCCTCACAAACTCCCATTGAGTACCTTGTTCCCCATTGGCCCTTTTTTTCAATTATAAAGGAATTCCCAATACTATTCTAGCATGTCCAAAGGTCAGTTGTCAATCTCCTCTCTGGTCCAGCTGGTGAATCTGGGAATCTTGAGGCAATGTTACAACTGCCTCATGTACACAGACAACCCTCTCTTCCTCCCAATAAATTCCAACACATGTGAGAGATGCAACCATATAGCCAAACTGGAGGCTAAGCTCTCTCAACTCAGTACTGGCGTAACCAGTCAGGAGGAAAAGGAAACCACACTCACTACAATTCCAGTCTCACATAGACCTACCACGACAGCAAACCAAACACATAAACACACAAAACATACTTGAGGCTCTAAATAAAAATCTGCCTAAGCAGCAGAGACCTCCAAAGCAGACACACAAGTAATCGCTACCCCAAAAAACAAAACACGTGCAACACATAGCTCACAAAGCCAGTGTGCCGAACAGTCACAGCCCTTAAGGCTAAACAACACACCTGATTCACTTGTAATAGGTGACTCTATCGTCAGGCACACTGACGTCCCGCTCACCAGGCTGAACAAGGAGAAGGTCACGGTGAGCTGCCTGTTGGGCGCTAGGATCCGCCACATAACACAAGCACTCAGGTCACTCCAAGGCAAGTACAAATATGACTCAGTCATTGTCCATGCTGGTGTGAATGACCTGAGACGTACCTTCCTGGACTACATGAAAAGAGACATAGAGGAGCTCTCTGAGCATGTAGCCCAGGCCGGTATGACCCTGACCTTGAGTAGCATCTTACCCTCACCAAGAATGATGCCACAATATGAAGACAAGATGATCAATTTCAACAATTGGCTTAAGTATTGGTGTCATACAAAGGGGATCCAATGCCTGTCAGCCTGGGATGACATGCTCGACAAGCCACGATGCTTCACTAGGGACAGCTTGCACCTATCACCCCTGGGCTTTCAGATATTGGCAAAGGCTCTTGCTACCCACATAGTGCCTTTTTTAGGCAAGGCTCAAAAGACAAACCCACGTCCATAGGTATCACAAGGGATAAGAAACTAAGAGTAATGCTACTCAATGCCAGAAGTCTAAACCTCAAGATGCATGCACTCGAAACTCATACCATGCTTTTTGGCCCCAAAACATGGACCGAACCACAAAAGGAGGGGGAGTATCAATATTCGTCAAAGATACCCACACCTCCAGGTTGGTGGCACAGCACGAAGCATCAGAGATTATCCATGTGCAACTAACAGTGGGTAAAACTGCCTTCCAGTTTATAGCCTGCTACAGACCACCCTCCCAAACCCAGGAACTCCACTCGGCCTTCCTGAGAACACTGGAAAATATGAAGGTCTTTCCAAACACCATTAACTGGGCGACTTCAACTACCCAAACATAGACTGGGAGCATTACTCTAGCTCCAACACCCTAGCCCAAAGGTTCCTAGAATTTATAAACTCAAATGCTATGGAACAACTTGTTACCACTCCCACAAGAGAGGAAAACATACTGGACCTGATCATCACCAACATGGGGACTCTATGCTCAGACCAGAAGTGTATCCCTCACTGGTAAGATCAGACCATAAACTAATCTCACTGGATATTCACATCCCGACCCACCCCCTGCCCAGAAAACCACAGTGAAAATCTTCTCTAAAGCAAATTTCACACTCCTCAAAACCGAGGTGGAATCCTTCAAAGCCCCCGGGCCTGTGGAAAATACGGCCCAGACCGCAGAATCCTTTAAAAACGCATTCTATGAACACCTTCAGGAATGCATGGATCATGTAATCCCAAATAAAACCAAGACCCAATCCTCCAAAGGCAGATGTCCTGTCTGGTGCACCCCAGCCATAAACAAACTATACAATAGAAGGAGGAAGCTACTACATGATAGAGAAAAATCCCAAAAAGGGAAGGCATCTCTGATCAGTATTAGCAAAAAACTACGGGCACTCATAAAATCATCTAAGGCCAGCTTTGAGAGAAAAATTGCACAGGACACTAAGGATAATCACAAGGCTTTCTTTAGTTATGTTAGGAACCTGGGTGGGAATTCCCACATATGCTCAGAATTAGTCCAAAATGACAAAAAATACACCGAACCCACAGACATTGCCAACATCCTAGCTAACAGGTTCAGAGCAAACTTCTCCCCCCTCCCCACCAAAAGGGAAAATATCTATCCCAGCAGAGTGCTGCCCCCCTGACATCTCAGATGCTCAGGTAAGAGCCGCCCTCTCCAAAGCAGAAAACACAGCATCAATGGGACCAGACGGTGTCCCAGGCTGCATCCTACATGAACTCCAAGAAGAGCTAAACCCAAACATAAAACTACTGTTCAATCTCAGCCTTACTACAGGATATGTACCCAAAGAGTGGTGTACAGCAATGGTGGTCCCTCTCCACAAAGGTGGTGCCTCAATGGGTCCTGGAAACTATCGCCCCATAAGCCTGACTAGCTTGGTCTGCAAAGCTATGGAAAGGATCATCATGGACCTTATAAATAAAGATATTGGGGACCTACAGACACTGGATCCTACCCAGTTCGGCTTTGTTAAGGGCAGATCCTGCCTCTTAAACCTGGTCAATTTCTTTGAAACAGTCACTAAGGCCATTGATGAGGGGAAGGTGGTCCACACAGCCTACCTGGACCTCACAAAAGCCTTCGATACAATACCCCACTCGGGCATTATAGATAAGCTCACCAGCTTAAATATAAACCCTTATGTCACTAGATGGGTTGCAAACTGGCTCAAGGACAGAACCCACATGGTTAGAATTGCTGGAGCCATGTCAAACTCCAAACCAGTTACAAGTGGCATCCCACAAGGCTCAGTCCTGGGACCTCTCTTGTTTGGTATATATTTCTCAGAGGTACAGGCCAACACAGAATGACTGTGGCTGACCAAGTTCGCAGATGACTGCAAACTGGGTGCCATAATTGACTCTCCAGCAGACACAAGCATCCTCCAAAAGGGCCTCATAGAAACAGACTACTGGTGCCAGAGCCATGGCCTCAAGCTAAACGCCAAAAAGTGTATAGTCATCCCCTTTGGCAAAAACAAAGTGCCCACAAATTACCACATAAGTGGTAATCCATTAAGTATGGAAGAAGTAATTAGGGACCTGGGGACCCAAGTTGATAGCAATCTCTCATTTGACAACCACTTGGCCAAAGTGGTTAGAAAACATTTTATATAGCCCACCTAATCATGAAGGGATTCACATCTAGATCAGGGGAGGTCATCGTGCCTCTTTACTCATCCCTCATCAGGCCCATAATTGAGTACAATGCCCCTTTTGGGATGTACCTTACCAGACACCTGCAGCAACTGGAAAGACCCCAAAAGTACCTCACCAAGAGGATCAAAGGGCTCAAACAGATGCCATATGCTGCCCGGTTAAAGAAACTCCAGCTCTACTCAGTGGCATACCGCCTGCTCAGAGGCGATCTGTGCCTGACATATAAAGCCATGTCCAACCGGAGTTAATGGACATGCTGCACCTCAGAAAATCCAAATCCCATCGAGCTACACGCTTGAGGGACTTGAACCTCAGCACTGAAATAAATAGGACATGCTGGAGGGACAGATTCATAACCCAGAGGCTCCCTTCACTCTGGAATAAAATCCCAGTCCAGGTTAGGCAGAGTCCCTCATTGACTCTCTTCAAGAGGAATCTTGATGAGTGGATGGGGGATCGTAGGTTTACCCCGGGTATCACTTCTGTGTCACTGTTAGACAGAGGCAGAGTATACTAACCTCGAAAAAGGGCATAGCAAAATTAATTTAAAATGGGTGGCGAAAGCCAAACACACTCTGGCTAGGCTTATAAATGCCCTAGGGCAGATAGCCTAGTGTGAACCTATGAACCTATGAATGTTTGACAACAATGAGTATGCCATTACTACATGTTGTAATCCCACACTAACATGTGCTGTACCGACGGTACTCCACAGTTATATTCCACATGTCTGAGTATCATCCAGTAGGGGATATATACGGTGACACACCCCACACACCAGGAACATTACAGTGAGACCCCAGAGTGCAGCTATGGCTGTAGTTGTGCTTGTTGTCAGTAGTAATGTTAGCACTGCACCCTTCCCTGGGACAGCACTGTCGACAGTAGTAATGCAATGTTACACTGCTTGCCTGTATGACAGCATGTACCCTGGGTTGCTACCCCTGCATGTCACACATTCACATGGATAACAGTGCTGTGCAGGCCTCATATACTTATGTCTCTCAGACATGACAATCAATACCCTTTGCTACAGTAATGAGAGCACATAGACACATGTACTGTACATGGCAGCACATACACATGTTACAGATGTCATTTCCCAGGGTTTGATATAGCCTCTGTGTAGACAGTATGCCACAGAGTATAGCTGGAGGATGTCTAGACTGTCAGCATAGGCCACCTGTTTGATGCCTGTGATTCTTATAGTGAGGTATTTCCACTGCCTTCCCAGCTGTTGCAGCTGTCTTGCGAGGTACATACCAAACGGGGTGTTGTACTCTATACAGGGCGTAATGAGGGATGAGTACAGTGGAACAAATACCCCCTTTTCTCTGGATGTAAACCCCTTAGTGATGTACTGTGCCACAAAGGAGGATTTCCTTACTGTTGTGGCTATGTGGTTAATGTGGTTAAAGGTGATACCACTGTCCACCTGTGCCCCAATGTCTGTCAGCACACTGTCGTTTAGTGTACTGCAACCTATGTGGTACTTCATGGGTACATAGTAAGTCCAAAGGGGAAACTATACATTACTTGCCATTAAGCTTGAGCCCATGGCTCTGGTACAAAGCATCTGTTTCTGTAAAGCCATGTTGTAGAATATCCACATCATTTGGGGATCCAGCAATGGCTCACAGTTTGCAGTCATCTGTGAACGTTGTTAGCCAGAGTTCCATAGTGTTGGCCTGTACTTCAAGGAAGTAGATGCAAAACAAGAGCTGTGCCAGGACCGACCCTGACATACTCCATTTAGTCAATTGTTTGGAGCATGGATCGGACATGGGTATGTTTACAGTCTGGGTTCCGTCGGTAAGTCAGTTGGTAACCCATCAAGTGACACAGATGTTTATGGCCAGGTTTGCATGTTTAATTATGTCTCTAGACTGGGCAATGTTGAAGGCCTTGGTGAAGTCCAGATAGGCTGTGTGCATCGCTTCACCCTCTTCCACAGCTCCGGAGACTGAATCAAAGTAGTCAAACAGGGTCAGGTGACAAGATCGGCCCTGTATGAGCCCAACCTGGGTGAGGTCCAGTGTTTACTGGTTGCCAATGTCTTTGTTAATGAGTTGCATGATAATGCATTCCATGCCCTTGCAGATCAGGCTCGTCAGAATGACAGAATTGTAGTTCCCGGGATCCATGGTGATTTCTCCCTTGTGGAGTGTGATAACTGTAGCTGTGCACCACTCAGTGGGATAGACACCTGAGGTAAGGCTATGATTGCACATGGCACTTAGGTGAGATGCAGGGTTATGTAGTAGTTCATGTACTACACAGCCTGGGTTGTCATCTGGTCCCATGGCTGTTGTATGCTTAGCAGTGGAGTAGGTGGATTCCACCTCTGTGGCCATGATTACTGGAATTTGGAAACCTTTTGTTACTGAGATGTGCCCTTTAGGGGGGTGAGGTAGGCTGAATGTGGCACTAAATCGATCTGCCTGGATATTGAAACACTCCTTTGAATCAGTATACTTAATGCCAATCTGTTGTAGCACAGAGCAATTCTGTGCATTGTGGTATAGATCCTGGACATAACTATAGAATGCCTTGTGGTTGTCTTTGGAATCTATGGCAATTATATTTATTTAACAAGCTGTGGTGGATTTTGAGGGATAGCAGCTTCTTACTGAGGCTGGTAAGAGAGCAGTTGCCATTTTGGGATCATCCTGTTAACTGCAACAGTGTCTTCCTTTTGTTGTATAGACTGTTCATGGCAGTGGAGCACAAGATTGGCTTCCTTGTTTGAAGGACAGTGTTACAGGTCTATGTGGGATGCTGCAATGCATGCACGAGTGGATGTGCCCACATAGTGCCTTAGTGTAGGAATTACCAGTTGCACATTCAGCTCCCATCTCCATGGGTGTCATGAGGTTTGTCACTTCTGACTTGAGTAGCATGGCGTAGGCTTTGGAGAGGTTATTCATGGAGGATCCTTACTGGTGGATAGGGGTGGGATGTGGATGCCAACGGTGATTACCTAATGGTCAGACCTGACCTATGAGGGGTGGCCAATGGTATGGGGCATCTGACACCCATGCTGGTAATGCCCAGGTCTAGGATATTGGAGATTCTGGTTGGACAATGGATTAGTTGATCCAGGGGGTTGGAATGTATGGGTTCCCAGAACCATTGGTAAAGGGTGGTGATACACAAGGTCTTTTCTCAGTTAATGGCAGAATATTTGGAATCACCCAGTATTATGGTGTTTGATTGTATCTTAATATTGTCCAGTATGTGCATAATGGTGTAGTGAGAACCTTGGACCATGGAGGGGGATCAGTAGGCAGCTACAATTTGGATCGCAGTCTTACATAGTGTTAGTTACATCTGGTGATTCTCAGATGCATTGTGTTTGACACTAGGATGGAGGTGCGAATGACCTTGGTGAATATGGACACTCCTCCACCTGTAGTGGTGTGGTCTTGGTTTGTTGCCCGACATGTGTGATAAGGGTTATAGGTAGGTATTACAGGTGTGATCTCTGGAGCATTGCACCAGGTCCCAGGTACTGCACAGATATTGATGTTCCCCATTTGTATGTGTGGATCAGGAGAGTGCCTGTTTAGGTTTAGAAGTCTAACACTGAGTCGCATTACCGGCAGTTTTGCATGCTTGTATCTGTTACAGTGGTGGTTTTGTCCTTTGAACCTTGCCTAGATTAGGTCGCTATGGTGCCAGGAGTTGTAGCCAGTAACCTGTATCCCAGGGGTAACACGTGCAGTCTGTCTCTGCCAGAGCATCGTGGTTTGTACATCATGTCACCCCAGGCAGACAGATAACGGATCCCCTTTGAATGACATCAGATGCTTAGCCACTTGTTGAAGTCAGTGCTGTGTATATGTATATGTACGGTATTTATACGTATATATGTGCATATATATTCCCATATATGTATGAGGATATGTATATATATATATATATATATATATATATATATATATATATATATATATATATATATCTACATAGATATATGGATATATGTGCACACATATCAGTTTACCATATGTCCAGAACATGGAGTAGAGTCCTACCTCAGTGCCAATAGTCCCAACACCGTAGTGCAAGGAAATATCATGGATGTATTGTGGGTATATATGTAGAATGTTGCCAGTGTCATAGGGGTGTCTTAACAGACATGTTGGGTGTGGGAGGTTGCATCTGCTGTAGACATGTGTACCATTGCCTATGACAGACATACTAGGGGCAGCATAGTATGGACTCACTGCTAGCACAGTAATGATGCTGTGGACTACAGCAGGGATATGACCACTATATGTGGAAAGTGTGGCACTCTGTGGTCAGTCCAGAAATGTACACATGTCTCCTTCATAAGAGACATGTGGACCACACCTCCCAATGTGGATGTTACTAGCCATGTACATGGGTATATCATGACAATACTGGGGTACATAAGACCACACAGTGTATGCACGCACACACGCCAGTCTGTCCAGGCACATAATGCCTGGTGCTACTGATTTCACATGGCCACATACTACTCAGTAGAAAATGACATACATACCACAGCTTTGTCAGTAATACACAACAGTTATACTGGCCTGGCAGCAGTATGTCCTGCAAATAACAGCACACTATGTATTTACAGTAGGCTGCTAGGCATGTCACAAAGCACTGGGCAAACTACAGGCAGACTGCCACAACTCTGGAATACATATTGTATGGGGGAATACACATGTACTTGCGATTATAGCGGGCTCAACACGCAGGTCACAGCACAGCGTAGCAGACAGCTGTGAGTAAATGCATACCCATATCCGATGGCAATGTAGCCACAGACACATATGATACACAAGGTTAACACTGGAGCAGCATGTAACATACGATAGAAGTGGAAGGAGAACAATGGCATCTACAACAGTCTGTACAGAGCCCATGTGATGTAAGTGCAATACACATACAGTCATCAATCATCCTAACCCAGGGGTCTGCAACCTGCAGATCTGGAGCCACAGGTGTCTCTTCAGCCCTGCAGTAGTGGGTCCTTGTACCTGGGAGGATTAATGGACACACTACAGCACAACACACACACACACACACACACACACGCACACACGCACACACGCACATGCGCACACACACACACATGCACACACGCACACACACACACAGACACACACACACACACACAGAGACCCAACCATCCCAACACAGGAAAACAGGTATGCCCATATGTTAGGTATTGTTGTTATACACATGTTTATATTATATGTAGTATAACTATATATGAGACTGTATATGCTCTGCTATCTTCATTGTAAGAGTCAGATAGCTGTTGTACCCCCCCCGGTGACATTACTTTGGTGGATGAGGGGTCAGGATTGGCTATTTGGATAGTGAAGGCCACAGACCCCTGCCATACGTACACTGACCATAGTACTGTACAGACATACACAGAATGACCTGGTAATGTCCTCGGACAAAGCTCCCACTACACAAAACATGTCCAGTAGTCTGTTATCTGACTGGCTGGTTATCAGGTATGCTGTCAATAACTAACGGTGTACAGACCATATGCATCATATATATGTGGGCTTCATTTGCACAACACATGTGCGCACCTCTGCAGTCTCGAGGTCAGTGTATGTAACAGTGTGCTATGCCCTATAAGGCAGTGTATTGGGGGTATGCACCACAAGTATCCCAGGGTGTTGCAACATGTGAGGACCACCAGTAGTAAGCTGCCTTACGGTATGTGGATGTACATTACAATACATTTCACCTTGTGAACATTGCTGGCCTACTGCTGACTGCCATCAGTGTGATTGTGATGATTACAGTTATGCATTGTTATGTGACAGATACCAGCCATAGTGTCAACCCAGTTCTTTTCACCCTAGGGATTGCATGTGGAGTGCATTTAGAGGCCACTGGGCTATACATCTGCATGACATACTGTGGATAGTTTGTTATGCTGTGGCCACATCAGTCTTTTCTGCTGGATTACCTGAAGGCCTTGGCATGGACACCAACAGATGCGATGTTTTCGGACTACTGTCCTAAAGATATGTTTGAGTGTTGCATTAGTCTATTTGTATGTATGTCAGAGCATAATCAGCTATATGACATGGCATATACAACTGTAATAGTACACAACTGAACCTTTCCTATGTATAACAACCTGTCCGTTGTGTTACATCCATTGACTTCTCTGTGGGTATATGTGTCAGGCAACACTTGTCTGTGGTATGGGTGACTCATACAATGTCCATCGGACGACGTTGCAACTCTAGGGATACTGGCTGTTTAGTATGGTGTGCACCCTCTTATGTATAGGTTCATAGGTTCATAGGTTGGTACTAGGCTATCAGCCCTAGGGCCTATACAAGCCTAGCCATAACAATTCCCTGACTATTTCTTCCCACACTATTTACTTCCCTGGACCCCTGTCTAGCAGGGTGACTGATGTGATCCCCGGGGTGAATTTCCTTTCTCCCATCCAATCGTCAAGGTTCCTTTTGAAGAGGACCAAAGAGGCACTCTGCTTGACATGTATGGGCAATCTATTCCAGAGTCTGAGGAGTCTCTGGGTCAGAAACCTATCCCTTCAGCATGTTTTGTTTATTGTGATGACAAGGTTTAGATCCCTGGAGCGTGTGGCTCTAGGGATTGGTATTTCTTTAAGTGTAGCATGTCCAACAGCTCTGGGTTTGACATGGCCTTGTATGTTAAGCAAAGATCGTCCCTGAGTAGACGATATGTGACAGAGTATAGCTGGATTTTTTTAAGGCGGTCAGTGTAGGGCATCTGCTTTAGGCCTGTGATTCTTTTAGTGAGGTATTTCTGTGGCCTTTCCAGTTGTTGCAGATGTCTTGAGAGGTACATACCAAACGGGGCATTGTATTCAATAATGGGTCTAATGAGGGATAAGTACAGTGGGACAATGACCTCCTTTTTTCTGGATGAAAAGCCCTTAGTGATGAGGTGTGCCACACAGAAGGATTTCCTCACTGTTGTGGCGATGTGGTTATCGAAGGTGAGACCACTGTCCACCTGTGTCCCTAAGTCTCTTATCAAACTTTCGGTGTTTAGTGTACTGCCACCTATATGGCAATTCATGGATACGTATTTTTTCCCAAAGGAGATAACTATACATTTCTTGGCATTGAGCTTGAGCCCATGGCTCTGGCACCAAGCATCTGTTTCTGTAAGGCCCTTTTGTAGAGTATCCACATCATTTGGGGGATTCAATAATGGCTCCCAGTTTGCAGTCATCTGCAAACTTTGTTATCCAGAGTCCCTTAGTGTTGGCCTGTACTTCAGAGAAGTAGATGCCAAACAAGAGCGGTCCCAGGACTGAACCCTGAGGTACTCCACTTGTCACTTGTCTGGAGCTGGATTTGGAGTCAGCTACTTTTACAGTGTGGGTTCTATCAGTAAGCCAGTTAGCAACCCATTGCGTGACGTAGGGATTAATGCCCAGCTTAGTAAGTTTATCTATGATTCCAGAGTGAGGGATGGTGTCAAAGGCCTTGGCAAGGTCTAGACAGGCTGTGTGGATCACCTTACCCTTGTTCATGGCTCTGGAGACTGATTCAAAGAAGTCAATCAAGTTTAGGAGACAAGATCGTCCCTTCACTGACCCAAACTGGGTGGGGTCCAGTGTTTGAAGGTTGCCAATGTCTTTGTTTATTAGTTCCATGATGATATGCTCCATGGCCTTGCAGCTAAGGCTTGTCAGACTGATGGGACGGTAGTTTCTGGGATCCAAGGTGGATCCCCCCTTGTGGAGTGGGATAACTGTAGCTGTGCACCACTCAGTGGGCACGAAACCTGAGGTGAGGCTATGCTTAAACATGACACTTAG
>NC_056726.1:969231536-969345921 GCF_019279795.1 Protopterus annectens
TTCTATATGCCATGCCATATAGCTGTTCAGACACTGACAACTATATAAACAGAGTAATGCAACTGTGAACCAGTTACAGTAATACAGTAGTCTGGAAAGGTTCACAACTGTTGCTGTCCAGGCCAAGCCATTCACATTGTACAATAGGGAAGACAAACTGGGCCACAGGATACCAAACATTCAACAGTATGTAATGTAGGTGTATAGTTCAGCAGCCTCTATCTACACACTGTACAAACTCAGTAGGTGGTAAAGACATTATGTGACCACATGGGTTATAGGTGCTACATAACATGGCATAACTGACACCATCACGAGCACACCGGCAAACAGAACTGTTTGTATGGCAGGGGGCAGTAGTCCTACATTAACCAGATCCATATCAGTAATGTATATATAGGTGAAGTATATAGTACTATACATCCAGATACCTTAAGGCAGCTCAGCCCTGATACCCCCAAATTTTGTAGCAGCCTAGGTCATTTATGGTGCCCCCCCGACTCAATAATACAGGGCCATATACCACTGTTACTTACACTGGCCTCTGGAGTGCATAAGGGCCCACATGTATTGTGTAGGTGATGCCCACACATATATGGCCCCAGCCCCACCGTATGTGTGGTGGATACAACAGCAGTGGACTGATGGCAGCAATGGCAGTGTGATATACTCACAGAACAACCATTGACAGCATGACATATGTGCAAAGCTTGGTATGTAGGTAATTGACAGAGGATGGAATACAGGCACATATTTAGACAACTGTTGCCATACACTAGGCAAGGTGCTGGTGTTACAGGATGGTCTGTAACATACCCTTAGTCAGGGAATTGAGGTTATAAACAGACATGGATGCAGCCCTGGGCTGATAACACTCAACACACACACTGCCAGTGTAATATCTGACACAGGACCTGTGTGGTGGACAGACAAGACATGATAGGCCTAGCTCTGGCCAGCATGAGAATAGGTCCACAGTTGTGTGCTATGCAGATAGACTGTCTTCCAAGGTAAACTAGTATGTACACTCACACCCTGTAACATCAGTACTATGCAAAGCATAACACAACTCTACTCACAGTCTGTCTGTGGTTCCTGATCCTCCTACAAATATGTGGCTGACCTGAGTGTGCCAATTCATCTGTAAGGGGTATTGCTACGTGGTGTTGATAGCCCTGCTGCTCACCCACAGGATGGATGTCCATCACACAGGAAGGGACCATGCACACATGATGTGGGGATTTATAGTAGGTGGTTGCCATGACAGTGTTAATTGGGAGTAGTGCACATGTGTAATCATGTATATCTGGCTATCTGGATAAGTATATGTGCATATATTTCCACCATATATCCTGGACATGAAGAGTAGCCCAACCCCAGCCCGTATGATCCCAGTGTCATAGTTGAAGGGGATGTCAGGTATCTATAGCAGATATACTAGTGGACTATTGCTACTGTCATTGGGATTGTCTTCACAGACATGGTGTGTGTGGGAGGTCGCATCTGCTTATAACATGTGTGCCATTGGATACTGACAGACATCCTAAGGACATCATTGTACAGTACCGCTGCTAGCATGTAATGCAGCTGTGGACTGCAGCAGAGATATTGGCCAATATATGTGGAAAGTCTGACACACTCTGTACAGTCCAGAGGTATACACATAAGCCCTTAGTGCTACATATGTGTATCATGCCAGACAGTATGGATGTAGATGGCCATGTAGATGGGTATGACACAAAATGACTGGTATATAATGTCCACCATAGGTTATGCATTCACACACCCCTGTCTGGCCTGACTCATTATGACCGCTGGTACAGGGGTGCCATGGTCACATACTACCCAATAGATATTGACATACATCTGCACTACATCCCACAGCCCTGTCTGATATACATGACTGTTAAGGGAGGCCCAGCAGCAGTACATCTGGCAAGTATCAGCACATGACATCCCATCGGGTAAGTACACAAAGCTGCTAGGCATGTAACAATGCACTGTGCAGGCTGCAGGCAGACTGGCTCAACAATGGCCTACATCTCCTATGGGGTAATGCATATGTACCTGCATATAAAACAGGCTCAACAGGCATGTCACAGCAGAGGGTAGGATACACCTGTGTGAAAGTGCATAACCACAACCAATGTGAACACAGCCACAGCCATATATGGTTAGCTAGCATGATATTACAGTATATGGACTATCTGTTCTACACCATCCTCATATGTGTTACTCACAAACTGACCCTACATATACTGGCCTGCTACACAGTTTTGTCTGATTGCTGTCTGTGGTATGGGACACGTGTGTATGGCCCTACAAACATGTACGCCAATACAGTACGATACAGTGGAGCAGCATGTAACATCTGATGGGAGGGGAACGAGAACAATGACATCTACCACAGTCTGTACACAGGCTAAGGTACATATTAACAATACGCACACTGTCGACATTCACCATCAGTACACAGACCTCAGTACTGTACAAGCATCCCCAGAATGTCCAGGTAATGTCATGAAATGTAACCCCTACTGTACATAATGTGTAGCAGTCAGATATATCACTGGCTTGTTCTCAGATATGATGACACTAATTATGGTGTACAGCACATGTGCACCACTTCATACACAACATATGTACAAAGGTTGACAGAGGTGTGGCTGGAAGCACATACACAGGGCCAATATTGACATGTTGCTGTGATAACCGCATACATGTACTGTTGTTACAGAGTTTTTTGCAACATATGTCCTATGAGGGATATGACGTCAGTGACTATCGTGGCTTTCACCATCTACAGAATGCAATCCTCACACTACCTTCTGCAGTCCACAGCTAGAGGCTCCGTGGGTGACACATGAAACCAAGGCACAACACTGCCCAGGCTGCAGATGACCCTGCTTATGGAGATTCCTCATAAACATGGAACTGACATGGCAGGTACTGAGAAATGTACAACAGCCATTTCCACACAAACACTGTTAAACCAACATTACTCCAAATTAAGTATAGCAGCACTTAGAATCTGTAGTCAGGTCAGGCACATCCCCCCTCCTGTTTGCTGCACTTTTTCCACAGTGTATGTTGTTAGAGGTAAACCCCAATCCACCTGAGATGCTGTTTGCCACACAACAGATCTAGTTCCTGCTCATGGTGGATGAAAAAGGCCAACACCACCATGATGTTCCTAGATATTGGAGTGTGTTTCCATACAATTGTCTATGGGAATGTTACCACAGCTGTTTCACATGCAATCAGCTAGGGGAGGGTTGCAATTCTTGCAGAGGCCATCAGCTGATCATGAGCATCACTTAAAATACACATGCTGCTGCCTAAGTAAAGCAGGTGTAGGTCTCCACATCCACGAGAGAGGGGATGGGAGAGGCAGACAGAGGCAAAGACATATCAGGGAGGAGTGGGAGGGTAAAACTGAAGCATGTTTGTGTCACACACCTATCAGCATAGGGTATCAAACTCCTGACAACTATGTAGTACAATCTCAGTTCAATGCAGTTATTGGATGCGCCACATGGGTTACCTGTTGTGGAGCACTCAGAATATATATGTGATGTTGCGTGACATCTGCAACAGGGATACAGTTGCTCTATGGTAGGTGACATACACATGCCTGTCTGCATGAACAGGTGCCAGTGTCAACACAGCCACACTCTCACAGGGGCATACACACATTGACACACTTGGCAGGGCCAGGTGTACAACTCATCGGTAGTGTGATTGCCACATCACATCACTGTGCAGGTATCAAATGCATCACAAAGGTCATACAGGGGATGTATGGGCAAAGGGTATGAGTAGGTGTCTGACATCAGACAGCATGCTGCAGTATGCCCATGAGGGTTGAAGGAGTGTGGATGTGAACATAAGCAGCATGCAACACACACACAAACACACAGGCTGCCAGTACTGACATGCATGTGTGCATGTCTGCATGGCTGTGTGGTGTTCAACAGTGCCAGATGGCTGTCCAAGGCTAGGTGATGGGTGTATCTTGGCATCAGGCTACATGACAATGGTCTGCATTGTGGCTTATGGATGTAGTGTCTGCATTTGCCCACACATGTGGGTATTGTATCCCCCATCCGGACACCTGGGTGACTATTGTGTGGCCAAGGCTGTGCATCGCTTGCCATGTATGTGTTCCTTAGTCCATGACATGGACAGTGTCTGGAATGTGCGCACCTCCCACATGCATGTACAGTGACATGTGGAACTGTACCTTGGGTTTGCGGCCCATGTTGTGAACACAGATTATCATCAGATGTGCCAGTGCTGCCCACCTGTGGTGGGAACTGGTAATGGCCAGCAGGTTTACCCTGCACCTACATTGACAGCATGCTAACAGCATTCCTGGTGTCAGTGGCATCTGTCCGTACAGGGCATGTTGTCAGGCATGGTATGTCCGTTGTGGGTCACATGTGATGGCACCACAGGTGGTGCAGGTGTCCATTGAGGAAGATGGGGGAGGTGCACTCTCTACACGTATGTGCATATTGGACAGATGGACAGGGTGACATGCCCTCTGTAACCCACTGCTGTCACTCCATAGTTACTATCAGTGGCCAATATGCAGTGTACCCACATATTGGCTGTTACCTAGGCATATGTGTGTGTGTGTATGACACATGGGTTGAGAGTGTGCTCTGGATAATACTGGGGCTGCTAACTGTGCTTGCCTGGCCTTGATGTCACATGTATGGGTATGGCTTTGCACCCCAGCCTCTCAGCCATTTCACATCTGTTATCCCTGTACGGTGGACATTGTAATATATAGAAGGGTCACCATATAAGAAATATCAAAACCCGCTCCACATTGGCCACAGGTGTCACAATCACCTCTACACAGGATATAGGTTACAAACACACACCTGTCATGTTTGGGAGCAGAACCCTTACCTAACTAGTTTATTATGCAACAGCACTACACTGTTATAGTAAGCACCATAGATATTACTGGAGTACTCCTTTCACAATAGTGTATTTCACAATGACTGACATCAGCAGGATTGCCCATGTAGGGCATTTGAAATTAACTGTGAGTGACTAGCCTACAATGCATTGCTCCTGACACAGACAGTGAGACAAACAACACATCCACAACCAACATGTGTGGGTATAGAACCCCTAACAGAAGTCTATATCACACTACAGCATGGAGATGTTATAGGATGCACCACAGGGATTACTAGAGAACCCCTTCCCCAAAGATGTATTTCACAAAGAATGGCATCTGCAGGATTGCCAAAGTACAACATTTAAAATGTACTGCAAGTGACTAGCCTAAAATGCATTGTTCCCTACACAGCCAGTGACACACGCAATACATACAGAACTGCCATGGGTGAGGCTAGAACCCTACCATGGTTCTAATTCACACTACTGCAGTATGCAGTTACAGGACATGCTACAGAGATTACTGAGCTACAACCTTCCCAGAGGTGTATTTCTAGGTGCGTGACATTAGCAGCCTTCCCAAAGTTGGGTATGTGAATCGTAAGGGGTGTGAGTACGCTAAAAAGCATTGCTCTCTACCCAGTCAGACATGCACACAAACACACACACACAGTTGCCAGGTTTGGAGATGGAACTCCTACCTAACTAGTTTATCACACTACAGAGGTACACAGTTATGGGATTCGCTGCAAAGATTACTGGGCTGCAGCCTTCCTAGAGGTGTATTTCTAGGTGGGTGACATCAGCAACCTTGCCAAAGTTGGGTATGTGAATTGTAAGGGGTGTGAGTACCCTAAAAAGCATTGTTCTCTACACAGTCAGACATGCACACAAACACACACACAGTTGGCAGGTCTGGCGGTAAAACTCTCACCTAACTCCTTTATCACACTATGGCCATATGCAATTACAGGACATGCTACAGAGATTACTGGGCTGCAACTGTCCCAGAGGTGTATTTCTAGGTGAGTGACATCAGCAGCCTTGCCAAAGGTGGGTATATGAATTGTAAGGGGTGTGAGTACCCTAAAAAGCATTGCTGTCTGCACAGTCAAACATGCTCACAAACACACACACAGTTGGCAAGTCCCGGGTTAGAACTCCCATCTAACTCCTTTATCACACTATGGCTGTACGCAGTTACAGGACATGCTAGGCAGATTACTTGGCTACATCCATCCCAGAGGTGTATTTCTAGGTGGGTGACATCAGCAGCCTTGCAAAAGTTGGGTATGTGAATTGTAAGGGGTTTGAGTAGCCTAAGAGGCATAGCTCTCTACACAGTCAGTGACAGACAGACACGCACACACAGACTTGCCAAGTCCGGGGTTTGACCCCTATCAAGCTAGTTGATCACACTACAGCAGTACGCAGTTACGGGATGCACTACAGAGATTACTTGGCTACAGCCTTCCCAGATGAGTATTTCTAGGGTGGGTGACATCAGCAGCCTTGCCAAAGGTGGGTATATGAATTGCAAGGAGTGCGAATAGCCTAAAAGGCATTGCTCTCTACATAGTCAGAAACAGACACACAAACACTGACACACACAGTTGCCAGGTCTTGGGTTAGAACTTCTACCTAACTAGTTCATTACATTACAGCAGTACACAGTTATGGGGTGTGCTATGGAGATTACTGGGCTACAGCCTTCCCAGAGGTGTATTTCGAGGTGTGTGACATCAGCAGCCTTGCCAAAGTTGGGTATGTGAATTGTAAGGGGTGTGAGTAGCCTAAAAAAGCATTGCTCTCTACTCAGTCAAACATGCACACCAACACACATACTCACCAGGTTTGGGGTTGGAACTCCTACCTAACTTGTTTATCACACTACAGCGGTTCGCAGTTGCAGGATGTGCTACAGAGATTATTGGGGTACAGCCTTCCCAGAGGAGTATTTCTAGGTGGGTGACATCAGCAGCCTTGCCAAAGATGGGTATATGAATTGTAAGGAGTGTGAGTAGCCTAAAATGCATTGCTCTCTACACAGTCAGAGAGAGACAGACACACACACAAACACTGACACACACTCACACACACAGGTGCCAGGTCTGGGGTTAGAACTCCTACCTAACTAGTTTATCACACTGCAGCAGTATGCAGTTATGGGATGCACCATGGAGATTACTGGGTTACAACTCTCCCAAAGGTGTATTTTACATTGGATGACCTCAGCAGGCTTGTCATAGTAGCGCTATGTGGTGGGCGGTGTGTGCATGGGCCATAACCCATTCATGTAGGGGTGACACGCAACATGTGGCCACACACAGGGTCATATGTCACAGGTACGTGCATACAGCTACTAGATGACTACGTCCTTGCACAGTCATGTTGCACAGCTGGCACGTGCACCACATAGTATGTTGATGACTGATATTGCTTCATTTCTCTAAGTGTGTGAGCATGCCCAGTAAGGCCGTCTGTATTGCATGTGTGGATCATGTCCAGGTGGTTTGTGCTGCAGTGCTGACCTTTGTGTTGTACACCGACAGGTAGCATGCTGTGTCTGCAGGGTATCCATTGATCATTTGGCATTAACTGTTGCAATATGTCTGCATAGCGGGGGGAACACCTGACTATTTCTATGTTTCTACACAGAATTGGGGGGGGGGCGCATCTGACTCTTACTATATTTCTATGTAGGATGGGGGGCACACCTGACACTTATATACATTTGCTATGACTGTACTGGTATGTCATGTACTACATTTCAGTCAGTAGTCTCACCTATCGTAAGGGCTAGGCCATACCAGTGTACTATAGTTCTTATCTTTTGATTACCTACATATTAGTTTATCACTTCTTAGCCTTCACAACTGACTTCCCACTACCTGGCCTGCTGTAGTCTGTCTGTGTAAGCCTTGGGGGGGGGTGTTTACCCATAGCCCTCATTCACAGGCCATAGTACAGCATTTGTTTGTGTTTGTCTACACCTGTCCTGCTGGCTGTGACTGTTGTTGGGTATGTGACCCCCCCTGACTGGCATGTGTGAGTCCCTTATCTTGTGGGTGTCCCAGTATTGAGGGTGGTGCTGCAGGGCTGCCTATGTCAGATGCACATAGTACATGCCATACGCATGGTTAGGCACAGGTAGTGTAATGTTTGGCATCCCTTTTACTGTTTGAGAGAGCCAGAGAGAGGTGCTATTCCCTGGGTCCCTCCCAGGTCAGAGTATGTGCTATGCGTTGCCTCTTTGCCAGGGCCAGGGCATACTGGGCATGATTCCTTCTGCCTACTAGGGCAGGCTCAGGTTGTTCTTCCTCTGAGTCACTGTGCCTGTGTAGGCCTTTGCATTGGTGGGGGGCTGTGTGGCCTTGCCCCATGCTGTTCCTGCTGCAGCTGTTTCCACAGGATCATATTGTGTAGCATGGCACCAGAACCATGACTTAAGCATTCCAAACACATGCTCTATTATGATTCTTGTTTGTGCATGTGCCTCATTATGGAGGTTTTGTTCGAGTGTGTGTGCGTTTCTGATGGGTGTCATCAGCCACGGCTCCAGTGCGTAGCCAGCATCCCCCACTAGGTGACCATGTGGAATGTCCCCATTGGCAAATTTTCTGGTACAGCTGCGTCAGATGCCAGAAGTGGGAATCATGATAGATTCCAGGGCAGCTAGCACACACATTCAGTATTATGCCCTGGGCTTCACACATGACCTGGCAGTTGATGGAGGGGAAGCCCTTGCAGTTGATGTAGACCCTACCCTGCTCACTGGGTGGTGCTTTGATGCATATGTGTGTGCAGTCTATTGCACCCACTACCTCAGGGTATTCTGCTATTTGTTGGCAGAGATGCATATTGCTGGCCAACGCCTCACGGGTGATGGGGAAATATACGTGCTCACTGACATGTGCTGACATGGCATCCAGGAACTGGTGGAGTACCCTGGATGCTGATACCTGTGAAATCCCCATTATATCCCCAGTTGGCCTTTGGAAGGTGCCTGTAGCTAGCAGTCTTAGGCCTTCACATACCTTGGTATCCACTGGGATGGATTCCACTCTGCTAGTTCTGTGTGTCAGGCGTGGCCAGCACAGCTCAACAATTTGCTGTAGGAGGTCCCTGTCCACCCTATAGCACTGCACTATCTCCAGCTCATGTATCCCTTGTTAGGTTACCCTCCATCTCCTCACTGTCGGTTGGTCGGCAGCATTCACATCCTCACCACCCTCAGCCTCTTCCACAAGTTGTATGATAGCTATTGCAGCCCCTAACATTTTGCTGTTGTGAGTGTTAAAAGTTCCCCACTTGTTTACACCGGTGGTGTAGGGTGTGGGAAAAACCAGAAAGGTAGGTGTTTGCATAGTTTATAGTAGTGTTCTGGGCTGGGCTGGTTTGCTGCCTGTGTAATTGGCTGGTTCTGATACGTTTCACCTGGCAGCTAACCTAGTACCTTTTGATTACCTTCCTACTATTGTTTTCCCTTCCCATTGCCCTTCTATTTCAGCATGGGGGCACGCCATGCAATTGGTGTACTCCAATGTGCACACTGCTGCTATTTCCTGGTTTAACTTCCTTTATCTTCCTATAGATCCCGGTGCGCAGTGCGCACACCCGCTTATACTTTGTCAAAAGTGCTAGGTAGGTTTAGACACACCCTCTAGCTTAGCTGTGCTAAGCTAGGAGCAAGCCCGAGCCACAGGGCTCCAATCCGCTTACAGTATGCCTGACACACCCACCCATGATGTCACCTACCTCCTAGTCTTGCACTTGGCTATTCATACTCTTACACTGTTGGGACCTGCCTCACATACTGGAGAAAACTGGGATTCACTATCCTTCCTCTCATTTGCATAGGATTGCCTGCTAATGCATAGTTACATGTGTCACACTGAGCCTCCCCCCTTAGCTACCACTATTCACTGGCTGGGTTGTCTTTTGCCTGTCATTGACTTGCATGGCAAAATACTGATTTTAGTTGGAATGTTTGTTTTAGGTTTATTTTCTTATTTTCCTACCGATCCTATTTGTGCACCACTGCCCTATGCTTCAACTGCCGTGATAGGCGGTAATAAAATAAAAGTTATATTTTGTACATTTTGCATTGTTTGCAATGCCAATGGCCTTATACTTGGCCATTGGCATACTTCCTCAATGATATGCAGCCTTTATTTAGAGCTGTCATGTCCCCGTTTTGGATTTTGCAAAACCATACTCGGTTACTAACCGAGTACATTTCTGCATATTATACTAGTCCTGCACGCCCTGATTCCTGCTTCCTGGATAGCAGATTCACCTCATTTGCATGGTTTTCACCTGAAAATTAGGTAATTTGCATACAGGGGCTGGGAACGTGCAGCATTAGTGCTAGAGCAATCGCGCATGTCAAACGAGTACTTACATGGATCGCTCGGCTGCTATATTGCCAACATTACCCCTTACACTAATCATGCACACCGTGCAAGCTTTTGAGAATCCGGGGGAGTGTATATGTCATCATATCAGAACAAAAGAGTGAGAGTATAAGAGAATGTCCCATGAGTGGAATAGGTTTTGTTTTGGTAATGAATGTGATAGTGAGTGAAGTAGCTTATAAAATGAGAGATGCTAGATATGTGATGCAAAAGGAGGTGAAAATACTGGTAGTTATGACATACACAGACAGTATAGTTACAGTTGATAATAATAAAATATAGATGAGGAAGAGATGATTTGCCTGAATGGATGTTTAAAGGAAATGGGATGATCTGGTGAAAACTGGAGGTGTATGTTTCAGTGAATGAAGCGTCTTTGTTCAGAATAAAATTTGAGACTTATAATGTAAGGGCTGATAAAAGAAATTCAATAAATATGTCTTCTGTGGAGCATGCACAGATTAGCATTTAGGAAAAATATTTTTCTAGTGAATTCTGCATTAATGGGAAAATAGTATATATGTCAAATGTTTACATGATCCCTGTAAACTATGAAAAGGAAATTGTGCATTTGGTGTTTTCTTTAATATGAGGTTCAAGATTAAACCAGTGATAAAAAGGTATGCTGCATATGAATGAAGATGAAATGGGACGGAGGTTATTAAATCCAGTTCTGTATTCTGTTTCTTTATACTTAATATAGGATCATAGGATCACAAGAGTTTACTAGACTATCGACCTGGAAGCTATTTCAAGCCTAGCCATTTCATCCCAATGTAATACCATAGATACGCTAGTCAATACCCAGGATTGCATTTAGTAATGACGACCCATGTCCAGGAGGGTTGTAGGCACTATCCCCAGTAAGAATTTATGGCTGCCCATCCAGGTTCTTCTTGAACAGTGTCATAGAGATGCTCTGTTTCACATGAACTGGTAGCCTATTCCAAAGATGTGGCAGTCACTCCAGCATGTCCTGTTTAAGTCGCAGACCATATTTAGGTCCCTGGAATGGGTAGCCCTAAACCCATTTGATTTATGGATGTGCAGCAAGTTCATTAGGTGTGGGTCTGAGATTGCTCTGTAAGCCACGCATAAGTCTTCCCTAAGAAGTCTATATGATACAGAGTATAGTAACAGGGACTTTAGTTGGTCTGCGTTAAGCATGTTCTAGAGTCCCTTGATCTTCTTTGTTAGAAACCTCTGAGGTATCTCCAATTGCTGCAAGTGCTTTGTATGGTACATGCCAAATGGGGTGTTATACTCAATTATGGGCCTGATTAGTGCTAATTATAGAGGGGTTATAACCTTCTTTGTTCTTGAGGTGATGCCTTTATTAATCAAGTGTGCTAGGTAGAAAGCCTTCCTTAGCACAGTAGACACATGGTGGTTAAAGTTAAGGTCACAACCAACTTGTGTTCCCAGATCCCTTACCACTTTGTAGGTGCTTAGGGTATTGTTGTTGATTTGATAGTGTGAAAGGACATTGTTTTTGCTGAAGAGAATGACGATGCATTTCTTTGCATTCAGTTTGAGACTGTGACTAAGACACCAGTCAGTCTGCGTAAGACTTTTCTGGAGTATACTGACATCATTTTCAGTCATCTGCAAACTTGGTCAGTCACAATCCCTTAGTTTTGGCCTGAAGTTCTAAGAAGAATATATCAAACAGTAGGGGGCCCAGCATTGACTCCTGTGGCACTCCACTGGTGACAGGTCTGCTGGTTGATGTGGAGTCATCCACTTTGATAGTGTGTGTCCAGTTTGTGAGCCAGTTGGTAACCCATCTTACAACAAAGGGGTTTACATACAGTTTGTTAAGTTTATCAGTAATTCCTTTCTATGGGATTGTGACAAAAGCCTTTGCCAAGTCAAAGTATGCTATGTGCACAGTTTTGCCCTTGTTAATGACCCTTGTCACATTTTTGAAGAAATCCACCAGATGTAACAGGAAGGATCTGCCCTTGATGAAGCCTGATTGGGTTGGATCCAGGGTTTGGAGGTTGCCTATATCTTTATTTATGAGGTCCATAATGATACATTCTATGGCCTTATAGATGAGGCTGGTCAGGCTTTTGGGTCTATAATTACTCAGGTCTGTTGCTAGGCCACCTTTGTGGAGGGGAATAACTGTTGCTGTTCTCCATTCCACAGGAACAAAGCCTGTGGTTAGACTCTGATTGAAAAGAGCATTTAATGGTGATGCTATTCATGTTTTTGCCTATTTAGAAGACAGCTTGAGATGCCATCTGGTCCCATAGATGCTGTGTCTTTTGCCTTGGAGAAGGCTTTAATGACCTGCACTTCAGATATGTAGGGTGGGAAGAAGTTTGGGGCAATGTTTGTGATAAGTTTGGAAGGGATAAGGGAGTGAAATTTTCATGAAACCTATCTGATAGCAGGTTTGCTTCCTCTGTGGGGTCAGTGTGTGAGATACCGTTAGTCACTAGTTCTGCACATGCTAAGGTCCTACCTTTTAGGCAATGTATGTAGCTGTAAAAGGCTTTATGATTATTCTTGGCAGCGCTTGCTAAGTTTTTCTCAAAGATCCCCTTAGAGGATTTGGCAAGTTTTCTTATTTGTCTGTTGAGGCTGAGGAGGGTGCTTTTCCATTGTTGAGGCCTTACCTTTCTTTTCTTGGACAACAACTTTTTGTGTTCGTTGAAAAGTTTGTTGATGCTGGATGTCCACCATGATGGCTTGTTTTTACTTGGGGCTCTGGCTTTGATACTTTCTGGTACAGACAAGTCTTATGCACTTATGCAAGTGAGTGTACAGGGCTTTAATGTTATCTTCAGTGTGCTTACCACTTCCATCTGGGGATGGGGTTTGGAATGCATTTATCCCTTCCCCTAGGAAGGTATAGTTTGCCTGGGTGAAGTTTTTTTAGTCTGACTTTGCCCTTTGTGAGTTCTCAAGTTAGTGCCAGCTCAAAGGTGACTTATTTGTGGTCAGATTTAACTAGTGAAGGTCTCTTATTTCTGGCAGTTCATCTGTTTGTTATGTTAGTGAGGACCAGATCTTCTACATTTGTTTCTCTAGTTGGGGTATGAACAATTTTTTCCAGGGCATTTGAGTTAACAAAGTCAAGGAACTTTTGTGCTAGTGAGTTAAGCCTAGAGTAGGTTTCGCAGTTGATGGTAGGATAATTGAAATCCCTCATAACCAGAGTGTTTGAGAAAATTTGAATTGAGTCCAGTTTGGTCACGTAGCCTTCTTACCTGTCATGACCCATGGAGGGAGATCTATAACTGGCTATGACTTGAATGGGGGTCTTACCCACAGTAACCTAAACTTGGAGTAACTACATGGAGTTGTCCAGTCTAAGTAGACAGGAGGTGAATTTATCTCTGATGCTGATAGAAACGTGGCCTCTAGTTCTCACATGTTCATTTTGTGGTCTGAAGGAGTAGAAGGCATTGTAGCCTTACAAGGCTGGAGTAGTCTCTGAGGCCTTGAATCAGGTTTTTGTGACTGCACAGACATCTACATCTTCCAATGACAGAAATTCTTCAAGGGTGTGGAGTTTTCATTTAAGCTCCTAGCATTTAGCAGCATGACCCTTACTTTGTTTGTTTTATTGGCAAATTTTACATCGGTAAGTTTGTTTTTGAGACCTTGCATAAAAAAGGCTCTATTTGGGAGGCGAAAGCCTTTCCCAGCAGCCAAAAGCCTATTGGTGCCAGGTGCAACACATCTCTGGCAAAGCAGCAAGGTTTTTCGACCATGACTTCCCAGGCTGACAGAAAATGGATCTCCATTAAATGACACCAAAAACTAAGCCAATTATTGAAATCAGTCACTTTTTGTTTATACTGTACCATCATTCTAGTTTAAGGTAGCATGCTACTCAAGACTAGGGACATACCTGCCTGGGACATGTACTCTGAGAGCTCGAACATGTCTATTTTCATACAGTCCAGTGAGGTACATTTTAGGTCATTCACGAACTATGACAGAGTCATAATGGTACATGTTGCTGAGAGACCTGAATGCGTGCATGAACTGACGATTCCTGGCACTGGACAGGTAGCTGACTGTGACTTTCTTTTTGTCCAACCTGGTGAGGGGGACATCATTATGCCTCGCTATGGAGTGTCCAATGACAAAAAAATGTGTTTTTTGAGTGTTACACCTTACGAACTTGGTAGGTGAGACACTAGTATTATTATGTCATGGGTGCTGTAGGAACTGTTAGTTGTAGCAGTCTTGTGTTTTGGAGGTCTCTGGTGTTTCAGTAAGTTTTCTGAGAAAACCTCCACATATGTTGATTTTTGTGTTTGATGCAAAGTTTTTTTTTTTTTTTTTTGCTGGTGATTTAACAGGTCACTGCTCACTAACAGTATTTCTTTGACTAGAAAAGTACAAGGATGAGGACTACACTAATATGCTACAGCTATATCTAAGGGAAAAATTGTCAAGATTATCTGTCCGGCTATGGCGCATAATTGCCTGGTAGTGCATGGTGTTGTGCGATATACAAACATGCACAAACCTGCTCAAACACAGGTCTTAAATTCCAGAAGCTACAAACTTGAAAAACTTTAAAAAGGTTCAAAAGGACCAATGAGGATGCTTATTCTAAGCCCTAGACCAACCAGCCTGCACCAGACAGGTTTCAATCAGCACACTTCTCTCACTGGAGTGTAGAAGGGCCCTTTCCAATCAAAGATGGCCTGGAAAATGTGCTCAGAACAAACAACAGCTACAAACAGACACAGATGCAACAAAACTGTATCTGGATTATGCTACTGCTGCTAGCTACCCTAGTTTTATCAGGAAACATTAGAGAATGCTTAACACAGCAGGAAAATAGCAGTGAGACACTAAAATGTTTTAAACAACAGAAAAAACGCATGGAGACTAAAGAATGTTTTAAACAGCAAATAAATAAGTTATTTTAACACTGCTTTGTGGGAAAACCAGAACAAGCAGAACAGACTGCTTTGCAACAGTGAAAGGTACCAGCAAATACTTAACAAACAGAGAAAATAGCAAAAAGAGCTTTATAAACAGTGAAAACAGCAATAAAATATGATTTAGCAGGCACAGTAAGGCAGACAATTGCAGTACAACAGTGCAGTTTAGTACGCAGTATTTAAATACAGTATTAATGTAGGTGATAGACAATAAAAAGTACAGTAAATAGTATAATTAAGCAAAAATAAATAAACAACCAGGCAACTTATTAAGGTGATTAAAGGAAGAGGATGACAATTTAATAGTGATATTGTTTAATATAAGTACAAAAATTTCTGGAAAGTAATGATAAGAAGAGAAAAGGTGAATGAATAAATAAAAGATTATCAAGAAAATACTAACATGAAAGAGAAAAATAGATGTTATAGAGAAAAATAGAAGAATGTGGAATAATAATGTGATGAAATAATACTATTATGTAAATTTACCAAAAGGTGTAATTACAGCCATTAACGTTAGGAAAAAGTGGTGTACCAAGATAACAGAGTGTTAGGAATTCCAGTGGAAACTAGTAATAAATCAATCAGCTGTAAAGAGGAATATGCCATATAAAAAGAAAGCTGAAAGAGTGTGTCTGTTTTGTGGGGAGGAAAATACAACAGAATATGTTTTTATAAAATGCAAAATAGTGGTGAAACTCAGAAAAAGATATGTGAAAAATGTTTTTGGGAACATTAAAAACACAAAAATGCATACAAACATACATATAGTTTAAGCACAGGCAATAATGCCCTTCTAACTTGCCATTATACCAAAACACTTATTCCCATAAGTGTCCAGACTGTTTTTAAAAATATCTGAACTAGTACTTGCTTTAATATAATTTGCTGAATCTAGCTTTGTTTGAATAACTTGAGCACTAATCCAGGCATTCTTTAAAGTATTCAATATGCTTTAATATAATTTGTTGAATCTAGCTTTGTTTGTATAACTTGAGCACTAATCCAGGCATTCTTTAAAGTATTCAATTGTATTTATTACTGCTTGGTAGTAACTTGATTAAAGTGTAGCTATCATTCTAAGTCTTTTGGATTAAGCACTTGGGCTTCAGACCAGTTGTTTTACATTAAGAAGGTTTGTGGCCTGCACTGTGGTGGCAGGACAGGTAGCTTGCATCCTTCTAAGTTGGGAACTGCTGATTGAGGGCTCAGTGTCTGTTATTCTAAAAGTGTATTAGTTCTGGTTTAAGCACTTGGGCTTCAGGCCAGTTATTTTACATTAAGAAGGTTCGTGGTCTGCACTCTTGTGGGGGGAGAGGCTGGAATCTGCCATTCTGAGCTGGGAATTTCTGGTTAAAGGCTTATAGAGCCTGCATATTTGAACTGTTTCTTACTGAAATTGGTACACCTTGTTTGCTGTAGCATAGACTAGATCCAGGCCTGCTTAATCTAGCTTTGTTTGTATGCTTGTTGTTTGTTTGCTAGTTCCCTGAAATGCTAATTCCACCTAAAACGCGGTTTTCCGCGCTTCTGTGGATCCCTAGTGATATCTGCATTGCTTACTGTACTTATTTCCTTGTTTCACTTGAATGAAAGTTACTGTTTGTCATTTTTGCATTTAAGTTACCTGTAGCACATTGCATTTAAGTTACCTGGCACTTGCTCACTAAAGCAATTATATAAGTCAGCACTAAAAAATTAAAAGCACTACACCCTCACAAACTCCCCTTGAGTACCTTGTTCCCCATTGGCCCTTTTTTTCAATTATAAAGGAATTCCCAATACTATTCTAGCATGTCCAAAGGTCAGTTGTCAATCTCCTCTCCGGTTCAGCTGGTGAATCTGGGAATCTTGAGGCAATGTTACAACTGCCTCATGTACAGAGACAACCCTCTCCTCCTCCGAACAAATTCCAACACATGCGAGAGATGCAACCATATAGCCAAACTGGAGGCTAAGCTCTCTCAACTCAGTACTGGCGTAACCAGTCAGGAGGAAAAGGAAACCACACTCACTACAATTCCTGCCTCACATAGACCTACCACGACAGCAAACCAAACACATAAACACACAAAAACATACTCGGAGGCTCTAAATAAAAATCTGCCTAAGCAGCAGAGACCTCCAAAGCAGACACCCAAGCAACCGCTACCCCAAAACAAAACACGTGCAACACATAGCTCACAAAGCCAGTGTGCCGAACAGTCACAGCCCTTAAGGCTAAACAACACACCTGATACACTTGTAATAGGTGATTCTATCGTCAGGCACACTGACATCCCGCTCACCAGGCTGAACAAGGAGAAGGTCATGGTGAGCTGCCTGTCGGGAGCTAGGATCCGCCACATAACACAAGTACTCAGGTCACTCCAAGGCAAGTACAAATATGACTCAGTCATTGTCCATGCTGGTGTGAATGACCTGAGACGTACCTCCCTGGACTACATGAAAAGAGACATAGAGGAGCTTTCTGAGCATGTAGCCCAGGCCAGTATGACCCTGACCTTGAGTAGCATCTTACCCTCACCAAGAATGATGCCACAATATGAAGACAAGATGATCAATTTCAACAATTGGCTTAAGTATTGGTGTCATTCAAAGGGATCAATGCCTATCTGCCTGGGATGACATGCTCGACAAGCCACGATGCTTCACTAGGGATGGCTTGCACCTATCACCCCTGGGCTTTCGGATATTGGCAAAGGCTCTTGCTACCCCCATAGTGCCTTTTTTAGGCAATGCTCAAAAGACAAACCCACCTCCATAGGTATCACAAGGGATAAGAAAGTAAGAGTAGTGCTACTCAACACCAGAAGTCTAAACCTCAAGATGCATGCACTCGAAACACCTTAGCATGGAGAACATCGATATCTGTGCAGTAACAGAAACCTGGTTCAAGGCTCCCGAGAGCACCCCAGCACTACCAAGTTATACCTCATACCATGCTTTTAAAACTTGGACCGAACCACAAAAGGAGGAGTATCAATATTCAAAGATACCCACACCTCCAGGTTGGTGGCAGCACAAGCGCATCAGAGACTATCCATGTGCAACTAACAGTGGGTAAAACTGCCTTCCAGTTTATAGCCTGCTACAGACCACCCTCCCAAATCCAGGAACCCCACTCGGCCTTCCTGAGAACACTGGAAAATATGAAGGTCTCTCCAAACACCATTATATTGGGCGAATTCAACTACCCAAACATAGACTGGGAGCATTACTCTAGCTCCAACACCTAGCCCAAAGGTTCCTAGAATTTATAAACTCAAATGCTATGGAACAACTTGTTACCACTCCCACAAGAGGAAAACATACTGGACCTGATCATCAGCAACATGGGGACTCTATGCACCAGACCAGAAGTGTGTCCCCACTGGTAAGATCAGAGCATAAACTAATCTCTATGGATATTCACATCCTGACCACACCCCTGCCCAGAAAACCACAGTGAAAAACTTCTCTAAGCAAATTTCCCACTTTCTCAACTGAGGTGGAATCCTTCAGCCCCGGCCTGTGGAAAATATGGCCCAGATCCTTTATAAACGATTCTATGAACACCTTCAGGAATGCATGGATCATCACATCCCAAATAAAACCAAGACCCAATCCTCCAAAGGCAGGCGTCTGTCTGGTGGACCCAGTCATAAACAAACTATAAAATAGAAGGAGGAAGCTACATGATAGAGCAAAATCCAAAAAGGGAAGGCATCTCTGATCAGTATTAGCAAAAACTACAGGCACTCATAAATCGCTAAGGCCAGCTTGAGAGAAAAATTGCACAGAGGATAATCCCAAGGCTTTTTTATGTTAGGAACCTGGGTGGAATTCCCAAATATGCTCAGAATTAGTCCAAATGACAAAAAATAGAACAAACCCACTGAGATTGCCAACATCCTAGCTGGCAGATTCACTCCAAACTTCTCCCCCCCCTGGCCCACCAAAAGGGCAAATAGCTATCGCAGCAGAGTGCTGCCCCTGACATCTCAGATGCTCAGGTAAGAGCCGCCTCTCCAAAGCAAAAACACAGCATCAATGGGACCAGATGTCCCAGGTTATGAACTCCAAGAAGAGCTAAACCCAAACATAAAACTATTGTTCAACACAAAGGTGGTGCCTCAACGGATCCTGGAAACTATCACCCCATAAGACTGACTAGCTTGGTCTGCAAAGCTGGAAAGGATCATCATGGACCTTATAAATAAAGATCCTGGGGACCTACAGACACTGGATCCGGCTTTGTTAAGGGCAGATCCTTCCTCTTAAACCTGGTTGATTTCTTTGAAACAGTCACCAAGGCCATTGGAAGGTGGTCCACACAGCCTACCTGCTTTGATTAGATAAGCTCACCAGCTTAAATATAAACCCTAGGACAGAACCCACATGGTTAGAATTGCTGGCCCACAAGGCTCAGTACTGGGACCTCTCTCATATATTTCTCAGAGGTACAGGCCAACATGGAAGGATTGTGTTCGCAGATGACTGCAAACTGGGCATCATAATTGACTCTCCAGCTGACACAAGCATCCTCCAAAAGGAGAGCCATGGCCTCAAAAAGTGTATATGCACAAATTACCGTAATCCATTGGAAGAAGTAATTAGGGACCTGGGGTGGCCAAAGTGGTTAGAAAAACATTTTATATAGCCCACCTAATCATGAAGGGATTCACATCTAGATCAGGGGAGGTCATTGTGCCTTTAGTCATCCCTCATCAGGCCCATAATTGGTACAATGCCTTTGGGATGTACCTTACCAGACACCTACAGCAAACTGAAACCCCCAAAAGTACCTCACCAAGAGGATCAAAAAGAGGGCTCAAACAGATGCCATAGCCTGCCAAAGAAAACTCCACTCAGCTCTACTCATACCCATACGCCTGCTCTGTGGCGATCTGTGCAAGCCATGTCCAACCGCCAAACCGGGATTAATGGACATGCTGCACCTCAGAAAATCCAAATCCCATCGAGCTCTTGAACCTCAGCACTAAAATATATAGGACATGCTGAGGGACAGATTTCATAACCCAGAGGCTCCCACTCTACAAAAAAAATCAGTCCAGGTTAGGCAGAGTCCTCATTGACTCCCTTCAAGAGGAATTGGATGGGGATGATGAGTCGATGGGGAGTCTCTTTTAAGTATCACTTCTCACTGTTGCACAGTATGCTAATAACAAAAATGCTAAAAGGCAAAAGGCAAAATTAATTTAAAATGGGTGGCGAAAGCCAAACACACTCTGGCTAGGCTTATAAATGCCCTAGGGCAGATAGCCTAGTATGAGCCTATGAACCTATGAACCTATGATAGTCTATTCCATGCATCAGCTACTCTTCCAGAGAACCAATTCATACACTTCACATCCTGCAGAATCTTCTGTATAGGCTATCTGATGATTGATAACCCAAAGCATTCCCAGATGTAGTTGTCTCTAAATGCTCTATATACCAAAATAAGGTTTCTTAAATATCTGTATGAGACACAGTACAAATTCAGATATGTTAGTCTTTCAGAATAACTTACATTTTCAGATCAATGGATGATGCCCTTGACATATTTTTGCTGTTCTCTTTCCAGTTTATTTATGCTTGTTTTCTTATAAGGTTTCCATATTGTTTCCATACACAAGTTTGGATCTAATGTAACTAACAATCAATGACTACATTTCTAATTTCCTAGACTTTATAAAGCTTTTTATATAACCTATACTTCTATAACTATCATTAAACAATTGGTTGATATGATTAGAAAAACTGAAAGCTGAAACTATCCATATAGCCAGGTTTTATAATGATTCTACAGTTTCAATCACTGTGAGCTATATAAAATGTTCACCTTATAATGTATGCCTCCCACATCTCAAATGCTTTGTTTTTGATGTAATTATCAGCATATTTTTCTCCTGTGTCCAAATAGTGAATTTAATCAAGTCCTTTTACAGACATGCCCTATCTGTAACTCATGTAATCAGTTTACCCATTTCAAGTCACCTGTATACAGACTGTAGAATACCTCAGATGAAAAAGATAGATCTGAAAGATACAATCTAAACAATTAGGGCCTAGGATAGAGCACCCAACTGTAATCACAAATTTCACCTGTCCATTTGCTGTATGATACTTGCCATGTCCTATTTGTAGGTCATGCAGCTATCAATCTTATCAAGAGTACATCAATGCCTAGTGGTTCCACTTTATTGATCAGTGTTTTTATATGATCATATAAACTCTGAGTTAGATCAATATAAATTATATCACAGCATAATTTTCAGTCATAGCTATTATTATAGTGATAAAGAACATCATGTTACAGGTGGTAATAGATTTATTTTCAACACATGCATGCCGATACACAGTTTCAAATCCCAACCTTTCAATTCTGACAATATTTTATGTAACATAACTTTCTCCATTATGTTTCCACAACATGAAAGTAAGCTTATGGGTCTGCATAACTCTGGGTTTGTCCTACTCACTTTTTCCTTAAAGACAGGTTTAACAAGTACATGTCTCCAGTCTTGAGGAATTCCCCCATATTTGTATGACCTAGTAAATAAGAGATTTAATGGTACAGTAATTTCTTGCCAGAGTTCTCAGGTCATTATTACTAATTATGTCTCCTCCCAGTACTTTGTTTGGATCCAGTTTGTGGAGTTCTTTTTCAACATAGTCTAGTTTAATTTCAGTATCTGAGGTTACCTGGATGCCACAAGGACAATTTATCAAACCCCTTGTGAAGCCAAATTGCTTTCTCTTTGATTTTGTAAATACATCTATATTCTATTGCACCTGAGAATAACTTTTAGTCTCTATATACATGTTATCAAATTGCATGCCTTTACTCCTATCATATTTTATGCATCTTTAAAATGGTTTATATTATACTTAATATCTTTAGATAAATTGTATTCAAATGTTTCTTGATCTTGTCTGACACTATGTTTAATTTGTCTGTCCAGCTTGTTTATTTCTGTTTTCAAAGTCTTAGTTTGATATCTTTTCCATTTCTTATTTTTTTGTCTCTCATTTTAATCAAGTATCTATTTCTTATGGAAATATATCATTTTTTTATTGTTTGCATTCAAACAATTTCTCTTTCAAAACTTTCCACAATCCCTCTGCATTTTTTTCCACTAAATGCATCACTCCACTTTTTACATAGTGACTGTTTTGTTTCCATGTTCTCTGTTATTAATCTTCTGTCCATTAGTTTATTTTTCTGTTTGAAGAATTATCTAGTATTAAATTAACCTTAATAACCCCATGATCACTGTGCATCATTGGTGGTAAAACTTAAGATGAAGTAACAATTTCTTTAGGAACACAAACAATGTCTAGTATGTTCCGTTCCCTGGTAGGTTTTTACAATCAGGAGCAATTATTGTTCCTGAACATACATTGTGAATAATTTCCTTACTAAAGCTGTTGAAACAGTATTATTTCAGTCTGTTTCTGATAAATGTAAGTCCCAGCCACTATCATTCTTCCCTCCTGTGTTTCATGCAGGAAATTGTTAATAACGTTAGGTCATCAGCATTTGACTTTGGCAACTTATACACTCCAATTGCTATATGTTCCAGTATTGTCTTTATTGTCACAGTTACACAATCAGCAGTTTTGGTGTTATCATAGGACATATGATACAGATATGAATTCGATTATGTATAGATATTATAAGAATAACATGAAATAATATGTGAGAAGGGTAGATAAGAATTTATTTTACATAATATGGGTTATTTGCAATGGAAGATTGAATGACATTTTGTTTAATGAGAAATCGATTATGGCAAATATATTGTGAAAAATCAGATTATGGTTGTGGATGAAGAAGTGGGGGGTCAATTATCAAAAAATAATAGTGAAAATTTATAGGAAAAATGAAAAATATTAAGAAATAGAAATGTGTATACAAGTGCCTGGAAATATATAAAGTTTGTAAATATGTAAGTAATGATTTATGTTGTGTTAAACAAAGCACCCCCTACTCTTTTTGAAAGGTGCCATAGGATTTTTTTATATCCACCTGAGCTACCACCAACTCAAACAGACTGGTCTTTGTTTTAACATCCCATCCAAAGGATGGCGCACTCAGAAGTGTAGCATACCCATTATTCTCCACTGCAGTTACAGAACTGGAAAATTAATCCAAGTACCTGGGATGGGAAGAGAACCCACCACCTTCTATGTTAAACGTGAGTATGTTGTCTGTTGAGATATTGAGACTACAAATAAGCACATATAATCTTTCCCACCCACCAAGGAAAACAGCACTGGCAAAGATAAAAACTGTACCAAGCAAATGTAGGAAAATTAACTGCCTAGTTCTGCTTTGTTGAAATACCTCCAAAATAAATAATTTATATCTGAATGTTTTGGGATAGCACCCTTTCTCTCAACTTATTTTGTCAAGAATACTGGACAAAGCCTAAAGTAATGAGAGGATTAAATGGGTAACAATCTTTAAATATTACTTTAATTCACTTAAAAGGTTAATAGAATGACAGGTTTTGTATCATAATACATTTTTTGAACAATAAGAGTATAAAACATGAATGACTGTCATTACTTACTGACTGACTGTAGTCATGACTGATTTGACAAAAAATCAAAAATGTTATGTTGGACAGGACAAACACGTGAAGCAAAATTAGAGATGTTCTGCAAAAAATTGGGACAGTTGAGAGTTATGGGCAGCACTCGAAAGGTAATGTCTGGTCAGAGTAACCCATTCTAGGATTTGAATACTCTTTTTGGATGTACAAGATTTTATAATATTATGAATGTTATTGTAATTGTCTATGAACAGGTCTCAGCAGAATAATTTAAGAATCTGTAGCTCTCATGACTAATATAATTAAAACTATATATCATTAAGTTCTTAAGCTGAGGCTTCTTCATTTTGTACAGTCTGATATGGTTTGACTTTAACATCCATACCACCAACAAGTAATAAAATAAAGAAACTGTAGCCATAGCCCATGTTTCAACTTCAAAATATGGAACACTGCATTACTGTTCATAAGATGGAACAAGTGGACAAAATGTGGAACATTTACTAACTACTGGGGGGGACTCACATCATGGCTAAATGTTACTTTATACTTATTTTACCACAGATCCAGTTCTTCATCAATTAGAGGCTCTCAGGAGAAAAAATATTGTTTGCAAACACCTAAAGCCCCAGATGGGCAAACCAAACAAACCCCCCCCCCAGAAAAAAACACAAGTAACTCCAGTCAATATCAAGAAATCAAGCAATGCAGATAAGAGCAGGCTTGTAGCATCACGAGTACCATGCTATCCTTAACATCAACTAGCAAAAGAAGTAAAGAAATAACAGCCATAGTCAACCATGCTCCTTCAAAATGCAAAATACCACGCATTATTGTACAACGTGGAACAGACAGGTAAAATGTGGCACATTTATTATCATCTAGGAAGGAAGCTCACACCATGCTTAAATTGTATATTTTATACTTTCAAAAAGGTATTTGATATCCCCAACAAAAATATAGAGTCACTTATGAGGCAAAATACTCACATGCAGTATCTGAAAAATAAATGCAGCGCCAGATCATGGTCAAATGGCACCCTAGGCAGAGTAATGGATTAATCTTTTATTAGATATTATTAATAATATCGATTATTACTAATTGCTATTAATATTATTAATAGATTAATAATATTAATAATAATATTAATAGATTATTATTATTATTATATTAGCTGCTATTCACTAGTATTTATTTATTCTCTATCTTAACACTGTAGGGGTTTGGTGGGGGGTATTTATTATTTATCACTAGATAATGCATATTGAATGTGTTTATGTAATGTGAACTACCTGTTGCATGTCATTCGTCTTTTTATTTTCTTTCTTATGTTATTCTCTGATACAGGTGTATCTGTTATTTGCATTACATTTCTCTTGTGAGCTGACACTTGTAATTTCATTTAGGCTGCACTTGTGTGGTTCTAAATGACAAAAAATGTTTCTTTGAATCTTTGAATCTTTGAGCGTACCCCCCTACAGCTATACCAATATCCCGTTACTTGGCTGTCTCTTCATCTTACCAAAAAACACCAATAAAACCTGTCAGTGTGCATTCAGTTTTGCATTCCATTCTCCTATCATTGCTGAGGCTCTTGCTCAGAGACTGCTTGTACTGGACTTAATGTGTATACAGTGTGAAGCCACTCCCTTGTGAATCATGATTACTATGCAGAGTATCTACATTCAATAAATCCTCAAACAAACAAACAAGCAAAATAAGTTGTTCTTGACCATTATAGTTGAGTTCATACTTTCTGGATGACAGAACAATGCACTGTACTAGTCCAGGGAAGTTTGCTTAAGTCATTATGATTCCTTCAACACTATCCAAGTCATTATGATTCCTTCGACTCTGTCATCCTCTGTTAACTCTTCCTCAACCACTGGCAGCAGCAAAAACAGCTGCCACCACCAGAACAGTTGATGCTTTGGAGCGACAGCTGACTGATAATAAAGAATTTAAGTTAGAGGGATCATCAGAGTTTAAGCAGTGTCCCACTGTTAGTCAAAACTAACCAGGTGATGCTGAAGACATGCAGAAATGTCTTGAAGGTCCCTCGGGCTCAACTACACCTGTAATAAAAATAGACAGAAAGACAGTTTCTAAATGTAACTTGAAAACATCAGTGTGCTAAGACTTACTTTATTTATTTATTTATTTATTTGTTTACATTTGTTAACCGGGTAGTGACGACTGGGCAAGAAGCCCATTTTCAGTGGAGACCCGGGGAGAACTCTCCAGAACAGCACAATCAGTTAACATTTACAAACAAAATTCAACAAAGTTAAAAATAAGATAGAACAAATCATAAAAAAAAAAAAAAATAACTAAAAACAGATGATAAAAAAAATTATATTATTATAATATATAATAATATATAATATTATTATATTATATTATTATATTATGTTATTGTAAGTTTACAAATTGTTAGTACTGGTCGTAAAGCCCTATAATGTGTTTTAAGCAGTCAGCAAGTAGAGTATGTGGATTTGTGGGGGTGATATTTTTACTGCTTTCTGTCTGTTAAGTATTGGGTGATTATAGAAATTGCATATACATAAAACCTGTCTTCCTAAATAGTGTTTGTATCAGTTTCTTTTTATTTAAGTACTTTAAGTGTTTTATAGTTGGCTGTTTATGGTTACTACTTATGGATGTCACAGTAAGTGGTCACTATTTATCCAAGAACTAAAGACAGCAAAAAAAAACCACATCAGATGTCTGAAGCTGAGTAATTACACAAGTTATGCTAATTTAGTGGGATCTTCAAAGAAAGGTGTTGGGATCTGTTTAAATGATAGATTGAAAACACTAGTTTTGGAGGTGTTCAGGGGTACAGATGGGAATTGTCCTCTAGTTAAATTGCATAAGCACACAAATCCCTTCCTTCTTTGTAGTGTATTTGGTCCCAGTTTAGATGGTCCAACTTTCTTTCTACAGGTATTTCAAAAACTACAGGTGATTTGACCACTGGACCACTAACATTAATGTGATGAATTTTATATGGTTCTTGATTCCATATTGATAGACATTCCCCATCTTCAGAAACACACATCAGAGCACAACATGTAATTTAAACCAAAGTGGTTAATTTCCAGTCATGTGGCATAGTCATTTTAATAATTGGAATGAATACTTATTTTGATTATGCTAGCTGAAATGGCCACATCTGTAGTACAACTGATTATTGGCTTATTTTACAGCAGCTTCTCCCTAGTGTCTCTTAAACTGTGACCTAACAGATCATCAAGCAGATATTTTAGAAATGAGCCCCAAAACCTTACTCTTTGCCATGCATTAGCAGTGGAAAGAAACCACACAGATTTTGGAGGATACTGCGTTCACTATCTTTTGTAAAAAAAAGAAGTGTACTGATACATGACGTATAATCCTTATTTTCACATGGTGGGAGTTCATCAAAAGGAAGGTTCATGTTATATGTCTGTCTGCAGAGCCACAGCTTCTAGACACACTTGATAAAAAATGGATAGTTTTGAGGGGATAGGATTGTCACATTTTCGGAGAGGTATAGAAAGAGTAGATTTCAAGACAAAGATGTAAAGAAGCAATATAAGATGTTCATAGGTGTTTATTAGGCTAATGACCACAAGGGCCTTTTTAAGCTTAACCATGCATATTAAATCTCTGACAAGTTCAGATACCCTTGATAAGTGTAAGCAGGGGCTTAGGAGATGAAACATGTAAAAGCAGCATCCTGGGAGATGAACCATTTACAAGCTGCATATGTCCATTAGAGACAGAGGTGTCAAACCAGGGATGAAGTTCCTGTTTCCCATCCAGTTGTCAAAGTTACACTTGAAATGGGTTAGAGAGAAACTTTGTTTCACATGGATGGGGAGCCTGTTCCAGAGAATGGGTAATCACTTGGATGCATGCCTGTCTCTCCAGCAGGTCCTATTTATATCACAGGCAAGGTTTAAGTCTTTAAACAGTCAATTCTAGTGTTATTTGTTTTGCAGATATGCAGGAAATCCATCAGAGTGGGGTCTGATAATGCCCTGTATGCCAGGCATAGATCTCCCCTCTACAACCTGAAGGAGACAGAATACAGGGAAAGGGCCTTCAGGTGGTCTGCATAGTACATGTTTTTTATGGCCTGCATTTTTTTTAGTGAGGAACCTCTGTGGATGTCCCAGTTGTTGGATATGCCTGGTTAGGTGCATACCAAAGGGGCATTGTACTCAGTGGTAGGTCTGATGAATGCCAAATACAGTGGAATAATGGCTTCTTTGGACCTAGAAGCTATACCTTCATTTATAAGTTGCACAACACAGAATGATTTCCTCACTACTGTAGACATTTGATGATCCCTGACTACTGGGTCAATTCCTTGAGGTGTGCTGTCAATATGATAGTTACCAGGGGTGAATGACTTCCAGAAGGATACTATTATGCATTTCTTGGAATTTAGTTTTAGTCCATGGCTCTAACACTAGTTGTTTATTTGTGTCAGCCCTACCTGGAGAACATTTGTGTTGGTGGGGATTCAGTGACAACTCCTAATTTGCAATCTTGTGCAGATTTAGTCAGCTAGAGGCACCTGACATTGGCCTTGACTTCAGATAAGTAAATGCCAAAACGTAACAGTCTTAGGACTAATACCTGAGGGACTCTGCATGTGACTGGTTTCTTTGTACAGGTGGACTCCCCCAATTCTAACTTCCTGTATCCTGTCTTTGAGCCAGCTGACTATCCACTGGGTGACATAAGGGTTTGTACCTAACCTCTTGCACTTGTCAACAATGCCTGAGTGGATTATTTTGTTAAATGAGTTGGCTAGATCAAGGTAGGCAGTGTGAACCATTCTGCCCTCATCCATTGCTTTGGTGGCATTCACAAAGAAGTCCACCAGGTTGAGTAGGCATGACCTGCCTCTGACAAAATCAAATTGGTTTGGGTCCAGTGTCTGGATATTTCCATTGTCATTATTGATCATTTCCATGATAATTCTTTCCATGCTAGTGAGACTTATGGGTCTATAGTTTCCAGTGTCTGCAGATGGCCTGTCTTTGTGCAGAGGGATGACTGTTGCTGTTCTCCATTCATGAGTCATGAAGCCTGTTTGGAGACTACAGTTAAATATTAATTCCAGGGGGCCTGAGAGGTCATGTTTCATGCTATTTAAAAGGCATCCTGGGATATTGTCTGGGCCCATAGATGCAGTGTTCTTGACCTTAAAGAGAGCATTAAGCACCTGATCTCTAGTAGGAGGGGGTTATATTTGGTGGTATTTCCTGAGGGAAGGTTGACAGGGAAGAGAGGGGTAAAGTTGGAGCTAAATTTGTTGGCCAGTAGGTTTGTTATATATTCTGGTTGAGTATATGTGGCTCTGCATACAATTGTGTATTGTCTTTTTGGTTGAGGACATAGCTAAAGAATGCCTTGTGCTTGTCCTTGGCCTGGGAGACCAAATTTACAGCAGATTTGGCTTTGGGGGACTTTGTTTGTCCTCTGAGTTGTTTGTGTAACTTAATGAGAGTGACTTTATCCTGCTGGGTGCTGCATCTCCTAACTTTTGCCATGATTTTTTTTTTCCTTCTTTTATACAGCATACTGAAGCTGTGATAACACCGGGGTGGCTTGTTTTTTGAGTTAGTTCTGTACTTCTTCCTGGTGGGTACAGCTGCCTTTATACAGCTATTAACATGCTTATATAGGGTTTCTATCAACAGTTCCACATACGCAGCAGTAATCTCAGGGTTTATGACGGCTTGAGTTTTTCCCAGGTTATCAGTTCCTAGTAGGAAGTTAGCCTTAGAGTAGTTCCTGAATGTTCCAGGGTTAGCTCAGGTTTCAGATTTAATGATGATTGACCTTACCAGAGAAGACATTACACTAGGGGTTGTGCAGTACTCTTCCATATTACTAAAGACTAGATCCAGTATGGTTGCACCCCTGGCTAGTGTACTGACAATCTGGTCCAGGGAGTTTGTGTTTACAAAATCCAGGGATCTATATGCCAGTACATTTGATGATGTATATGATTCTCAAAAAAATTGAATTAGCTCATTTAATGAACCTGAAGGCAGAACTGCACTTGGGGAGAGTGGTAGCCCAGTCATGGCCACAAAGTCATAAACCTGGTAAATTGTTAACATATAGATTTAAACAGTGGCAAAGGACTATGTCAGTTTTATGTGTTGGCATCTTTCTTATCTATTCCTTCTGTCATATTTCAGAGTCTTTTAAGGAGTTTTGCTCTCAGCCCTATAAAGATCCAGATAAAGTTGAATCCTTCCCATGGAGCCTGTTTCCAGTTTTTGGATAGGGCTAAAGCTACCGTAAGTGGATCAACTTACTAGGGAGAAGCTGTCAGGTCTTAAAACAGACGAGATCAAGGCAGTGTTTTAAGCTGCCTGTCAGGGTAAGGCGCCTGGACCATACAGGCTTAGTTGCTTAATAACAATTTCTTTAGCGGTACAACTACACCTTCTTTGGAGGAAACAAGAACAATAATCCCACCTAATCTAGTAAAAGACCTGGGTTTAGTTGTAAGCTTCCAGCCAATATCCTGTATGAATACGGAAGCTAAATTATATGTAGAGGTGCTAGAAAACAGAATAAGCTATTTGTTATCCTCTAATTTAAAAAGTACAAGCTGTTTTTATAAAATGTAGATCAAGCACTGATCTTACAAGAGTTCTGATTTCTTTGATAGAGAATGCAAAAATCTCTGTCTTTCTCCAGCCATATTTATTGGCTCTAGATGATTGTCACTGTTGAAGTGACACACCAACCCTGGATAGATGGATGGATGGATTGATTTTGACAAAATCCTTGACTCACTATATGGCATTACTTTTGGAATGATTTGATTGCATGCAACATCACACCAGTCTTCATTAATGCCATTAAGGCTTTGTTTTGACAACCTAAAGCAACTATATTAGCAGACACTGCAGTTTCTACAACATAATCCATTGAAAGAGATACAATATAAGGCTTCCCACTTCCCTCTCTCCTGCTCTTTTTTTTTTTTTTTGATGGTATAGATTCTTTGGTTAGGAGGATAGCAGACCATACCAAGACTATGGTTAAAAGTTAGGTGCAGAGCAAACCAAGATTACGATCTTTGCTAATAATTGTTTGATCTTAACCAGAGATACAAAGTGAATATTTATTTTCTGAAAGAAGGATTTTCACAATTTCACATTATGGCTACTTTTAAAGTGAATGTATCTAAAAACTGAAATTTTAGCAAGTATTGTTGCAGCTACTAATTTAAGAGTAGAGGGTATTCAGGCAACAGTTGCAGGACCTACTAGGTAAAGCAAGACAACATGAGTTGGTGTTGATAATGGAGGTCAGGAATGCTCATATTGGGACAGCTGGACTATATGAGTACTTCATGGGTCCACATTAGTGAGGCAACAGGAAAAAAGAAAGAGAGGCCATTCTAGACTTCTGTCTGGCAAATGTCACAAAAGTCAAGAATACTTACATTTTGTGAGCAAATTGCATTAAGGTAAAATCAGAGATTGCAAAGTCATCCCCAATGAAACAGTCAGATCACTGCTTAAACCACTTGTGGCCACAATCAGCTCTAAGCAGTGGTCAGAGAAGATTGTAAAGTTACCAGAGAACAGGATGCAGACCTGGACATTGAAATAAAATGACAAGAGTTCAAGGAAATACCAAGAGCTCTAGCACCTCAGGAAGAAGAGGAAATAGGTGAGGGTGAAGAAGGATGGCAGTGTCTCAAAAGAGCACGTGAGAAGACTATAGAGCAGATATGTAGCTGAGCCAGGATTGCAATAAAGATCAACATAGCTGTTATAGGCATATGATGTGGCACTATAAGCAGCATCTGGACAGGAACATCAGCAAATGAGAGGAGAATGGATTGCAAAAGTGAAGACACATGTGATGAAACTTGAGTATAGACAATACAGATGGCATGGCAGCAAACTGGGAAAGAGAAGAAGATGAAAATCAGGATAGAAGGGGAAAATTATGAAAAAAGTCAACTACTTCAAATATCTAGGAGAGGTCGTTAAAGAGAAGGAAACCTGAATGAGTAGGCCAAAGTTAGAATCAGAGGGACTGCAGCCAAATAGCAAAGAGTGAAGGGGTAATATATGACAGAAGAATTCCAAAGATACTGTAAAGCAAGTGTATAAAACTGTGGTATGTCCAGTACTTCTGTATGGTACAAAAACTTGGTCAGTGAAGGCAAAGCAGATAAGCAAAGGTGATGGAGATGAAGTGCCTGAGATGGGTGGTAGGATGTACACTGTGCAACAGATGAAGCAATTATTACATTACAGCAGAAGTTAAAGTAAATCTAATTACAAAGATGGTCAGAGATTATGGGGGCTTGGGAACATGTGCAGACAATGCGCTGAAGAGGATTTGGGAGAGATAAAAAGAAGGGAAAATGAAGAAATAAGAATGTCCAGCAAAGAGATGAATGTGTTGTGTAAGAGAAGACCTGTGACTATCAGAGAATGTATGGGAGTGGCATTGACAATAGAGAGGTGGCGACAGGTGAGACAACACTGACCACATGGATAAAATTGGTAAAATTGGGTTAATGATAAATTGTGCATTTAGTTATACTCCAGTGTAAAGGTTATAATATCAGCTAATTTAGTTAACTTGTGGTAGGATTTGTTTGTTTTATTACAGTGGAACAAACTGCATCTTTTTGTTATAAGCAAAATTAATACTTTAAAAATTATGTTTTGCCCCAAGATTTATTATATATTCCAATCCACTCACCCAATCCTTTGGTAAATAAGATTTTGAATTAAAGCTAAGTTGTGTATGTAACTCAGACAGGCATGAAGATTTTTGTAAGGTTTTGTAGATTTTGAGCATCAGGTGTAAGTTAAGCTTTCCTAATATCAAGAAATATGCTGCAGATTTTACATTGCCAAAAGTCTTCACTGTGCTAGGAATCTCTCCACAATATATGTTGCAGATTTTACATTGCCAAAAGTCTTCACTGTGCTATGAATCTCTCCACAAAATGTGCTACAGATTTTACATTCCAACAAAGTAGCTAAAATTGCAGAGGGCAGAGCTCTCAGAATATACACGCCCCCTGCAATGAAGAACAGTAGAAAGCCCTAAAAGAATGAGCGAGACTGATCATAGATGTACGCATACCCCCAGCAGCATCCCCCCACATGTACAAGAGCAATAGATAACACAAAAAATATAAAGATACTTTCTTTATGAAACAGATAAAATGTAACCGTAGGTGCGTGGGTTTGCCCATCGCTTAGCTATGATTAATGCAGCTTAAATGGCAGAAGAGGATAAAAAGCAAGATGTATGCAAATGAACCAGTATAGCAATTGTGTAAGTGGGCACAGCATTTGCCTTACGAGCAGTCATTCCCTGTTCGAATCCCACTGCAGCACATTCAATTTTCCATGTCAAATCACGTTATGATCAATATTTGTTGTTGCATAGCCTACTAAATAACATATATTTGTGAACTGGAGTACTGCATTAAATACAGATGTGAGGTGTCAGTGTCATAATGTTGCAAAGTCCACAGATAATCACATGTGCCCCGTACAGTATATGTACACAGGAATCAGGGATACAAATGGAAGGTAAAATATATAATGAATGATAACTCCATACAGCTTCCAAATTCCCCACCTTCCCAAGAACCATTGGACATACTGTCTAAATTAATGCAGTGGTAAGCGGGAGTAAGCACTTGTAAGCACGTGTAAGCACTATTAAACAATAGTAAGTGGGAGTAAGCATATGTAAGCACTAGTAAGTGGGTTTAACCCCATTTGCATGGGGGTAAGCAATGTGCACACAGGTTAAGCAATTTTGAAGCTAACTCTCTATAAGCATATTTATCTGAAGGTTAGCATTGCTTACCCTTACGCAAACCCACGCAAACCCACTTACAAGTGCTTTAATCACTCTGTATCCAACAGCCACTGTTCTGCCCAGCAACAAAATAAATAGCCTTGCAGGTCTTGAACCCAGGACCCTATACACTATAGTCACAGTAGTTAACCACCAAGCCATCACAGCAGTACATAAGATTGAGGTATCACCAAACAAATCCTCACTGTAGTAAAATCAAACTGAACATGTGAATGGAAGCAGTATACAGTCTTATGTTCTATAACCTACTACATAACATAAATATGTGAACTGGAGTACTGAAGTAAGCAGAGATGTGAGGTGTAATTGTAATAGAATGTTTAATCCCCTATTAAACACAAGGACCCCATACAGTGTACATACACATGAATCATGGATACCATACATATATATAACATGTAATGAATAATAAATCAATGTCAAAAAGCAAATATAATGCAAAGTAAATATTAAGCAATACTAAGAATTGCACAGGACAACTTAGTAGGTGTAAGCAATGTGTAGGCCAGCTAACTCAATTTGCCCAGTGGCATACCCCTTTAAACAATGCCAACCTTACGTAAGCAGATTTGCCCATAGCTTAGCCTTTTCAAAACCATCCAATCACGTCAAAGTGTGGGAAATTGGCCCTACTTAAATCCAACAGGTGGGAATATGCCTCATAACTGGTTGTAGCTTCCCCTTGCAGGCACCATGTCAGGAATGGGAGAGGGAGTGCACCTTCGGTCATAGCACTGGGGCATCCTGGAGTCCAGAGTCATGGCAGGACTCCTTGTCAAAAACCATGAACAGAGACTGTTGCAGGGCTAGTAACAAGGTTCCCAATATAAAGCAGAAGCCTGGGACCATCTCGCCCATGACCTCACCAGTGCCACTGGCATACCCCAATTTGGTGAGCAGGTCAGGCATCACTATGCTAACCTGAAGCGGTGAAAGGGGGATCTCTTGAAACAGTGGATCCAAGAAGCTAGGATGTCAGGGGAGGTCCCAGTAGTGTGCAAGTATCACTCTACTACCTGTTTCATAATTGCCAGGTCATGTATATTATGGATAGGTATGGCTAAATATTCCTCTTATGTCCTTCACAGTGGCAAGTGAGCAGGCTGTGAACCAGGAGGCCCATGGCTGTTGCTTGGCAAGGTTGTGATGTGAGGCAGGTTAGTAATACTCTTGCATGTACTGTCAACAACTAGAAATAAATCTAACTGTATTAGTAAGCCAATTGCCTGTATACAACCTGTATTGTATAAGGCAGGTACTGCATACATCAGAGAATATGGCAGGAAGAGTCTCATATAGGTTGTATGTAAATGAAAGCATAATAGTCTGACAATGAAGGTCTAACTGCTGGACTGCATGTGTTTACTCTGGTATCATATGGTAATGTAGATCTGCAATTAATTAATAGTATTAAGCACTGTTACCCACACTGTGCAACATAAATTAAAAATGTGTAGGAATGTCTGTATATGACTGGTGTAATCCCCAGAGGTCAGCTAGTAGAGCTGGGAGAGACATAGACAGAAAATAGTGAAAGGACGGACATCAAAATCAAAATAACACACACAACTAAGACGTGAACTGTTGTATTGTTAGCACACACAGCCATGGTTCAAATCATGGGAGTGGTATTAGTTTGCATACAGAAACATACCCCACAACTGTACAGATATGTCCAGAATATCCAGTATATTTGCCCATATCTGCTGCCTGTCACTGTGTCCCCCTGGGAAATCAGTGGGATGATCCCAGACGTATAGGCTGCAAACAAGAAATACAACTGATTGTCACACATCTATAAGAACAAACCAATCACTCTAACAACTCCCCAAACTGTTATGAGAGTAATAAGCCAAGTATGTCCCATCTACACCCCCATATTGTGAAGCTGTGACCAGAGTGTGTACAGTAACAGAGTGAGATGTAAGTGCATAATACTAATGTAAAACTGGTACTTTGTGTGGCAACAGTCAGGTAGTGCAAACAAACCCTGCTCTCACAGGTACGTCAGATACAAACAATGTGCCCAGAAATAAAAGAGTGATACCCTGTACTGGTACTGTTTATGTTGGTATTGTATGGCATTGTTAGTGTTGCAGTTGTTCTGAATAATAAGGTATTACTCATGACTGTCACCCACACTCTGCTACATAATATAACTGTCAAGGAAATCCTGTGTAAGAGTGATGTAATACAAGGTCAGAATGTAAAACCACAGGAGAATTATACACATAAATCAGATAAGAGATATACAGCAATATCCATTTAGTGCTTTTAGTGTTAGCAGACACAGCCATGGTCTGAATCCTGGGAGTGGAAGTAGTCTGTATAGAGAATCATACTCCACAAGTGTACAGATATGTCCAAAATGTCCAGTATATTGGCCCATATCTGCTGCTTGTCACCCTGTCCCCCTGGGAAATCAGTGGGATGATCCCAGATGTATAAGCTGCAAACAAGACATGCAACTGTTTGTCACACATCTATAAGAACAAACCTGTTACTGTAGCAACTCCCCAAACTGTTATGAGAGTAATAAGCCATGTATGTCCCATCTACACACCCATGTTGTCAAGCTGTGACCAGAGTGTGTACAGTAACAGAGTGAGATGTAAGTGCATAATACTAATGTGAAATCTGGTACTTTGTGTGGCAACATTCAGGTAGTGCTAACAAACATTGCTCCCACAGGTACATCAGATACAAACACTGTGCCCAGAAATAAAAGAGTGATACCCCGTACTGGTACTGTTTACTCTGGGATTTTATGGCATTGTGAGTGTTGCAGTTGCTCTGAATAATAAGGTATCACTGATCACTGTCACCCACACTGTGCTACATAATATAACTGTCTAGGAAATCCTGTATAAGAGTGCTGTAAGTCACTAAAGGTTGAAGAGGGCAATAGTCTACATATATCCTGGTTCACCTGCATGTGGTCAAGACATGGCCAGTGTCTGTGCAAAAAGAGATGGACAGGTATGTGCATAACATCAACCTGGAATCTGGGAGGATGTGTAGAAATAGTTAGTGTTAACAAACAATTCCTCCACAAATATACCAGGTAAAAGGTGTATACTGCAAGTAAAACCAGTTCATGTATATAAATGTCGACAGCCATATCACTGTCCAAACTAAGGCAAAAGGGTAGTGTAGTAATACTTGTAAGGAACAGATAACAGCACTTACTAGGAAAGTAATGCGAACTACAGAAATATAATAGTTAATTGACATCTTTATCTCCCCCCACCATATCTCCAACAATACACTAAATACCCACGTCAATTGGTACGCGAAGACTTCACTGTCATGTTGGGACATATGTCCTATTGTTTGATAATTATTTAAATCTGTTTCTCTGCATGTGCTATGTTGAAATTCTCCAACATTGTTGGCTATTACCACTGTGGTCCCATATATGCATGTGTTCCATTTGCTATGCAACTGTTCCATATTTGGTGTATGGGTTAATGGGAATATCTATGCATGCTGTTATACCTAATCCTGGAATGTGTTGACTATTACTAACCTACATATGTTGATAAACCATAAACACCATAGCACGTATGGGAATGCGGGTACCAGCAGACCCACCTGTCCCACCTCAGCTGGCCATGGCACAGGGCACCAGCATGTCTGGGGCCCAACCCAGGACCTCCTCGCCGGTTGGTCCTGCACCATGTTCGGGTGGAGCCGCCTCAGGGGATGGGGCTCGCCTCCACCCCTGGGAATGGGTGCAGACAGGAACCTGTCACCCGTCCCCAGGTCTGGGTTGTGGTGCATAGCAAACTCAAGCAGCATTTTTGAGATCTGCTATGCCAGCTCTAGGGCCACGTGTCATGACTAGAGGGCTGGCCTGGCTTTCCAACTCAGCCCCCAGCACAACCACCTTCGGGGCTGTGACGGTCCAGTGGTGACTGCCCATGGGTGGGGACCTCAGTCCAACTGTTTCCACTAGGGGGCTCATGAGCTTCTGATTTCCCAACACCCCTCCCCATCAAGATGTTTACTCCCCACATATGTAATATACTGCCCCTGTATACGCCTTGTTTGTCTTGTCTGTTAACCTACCCAACCTACCTCCCCAAATATACTTACTATCCCTCCCCAACATCCCACTCTCACCTGAAAAAAAAAAGGCAATCTGTTCCCAAAAAAAAATATTGCTCCATACATAGCTGTCCATTTCACACATGTGTCCACTGGACACATGTAATCTGATCTAATTGGCATCACAGCATATTATTGTTGTCCTCACCCCTCTCTCAAGGGTTTGAGTGTCCAAATATACCTTCCCTACACCCTCATGCACATCCCTAACTATTTTCTCTACTGTCTTTCCCTCTTTGTGCCCCTTTTTCACCACTTTCCTATCGACCATTTTTCTTTTCTTTTAAAGAAATTAGCACGGGGGTAAGCAGGAGTAAGCACTATTAAGTAGTAGTAAGTGGGTTTAAGCTTGCTTGCAGGGTTAAGCAATGCCTACACAGGTTAAGCAATTTAGAAGCTAACTGAGTATGAGAAACTGTAACTGGAAGTTAGCAGTGCTTACCTCCACGCAAACCTGCGCAAACCCACTTACAACTGCTTAAAAGTGCCTTAATCACTCTCCATTCAATGGCCCTTGTTCTGCCCAGCAACAAAATAAACAGCCTTTACAAGACTCAAACCCAAGACCCTGCACACCATAGCGATTTACCACTAAGCCATGTCAGATACACATAACCTTGATGTTTTCACAAACATATCATCCAGCCCAGTCATTCAACAGTACAGGAAATGTATTTAAACATGTAGATGTGTGTGTGTGTGTCTGTGTGTGTGTGTGTATGTTTTTATCTAAATAGATATACCATGTCTATATGTGTAAATATATATATATAAACATATATACATATATATGCATACATCTCTATATATAAATGTCTACATGTATATGTCTATATATATATATATATATATATATATATATATATATATATATATATATATATAAGCATAAATATATATATATATATATATATATATATATATATATATATACAGACATATATCTATATATATAAAAGAGAACATAACAAAAGCATATATGTCCACATGCACCATTAATGGGGGTGGAGGGCCAAATAACATGCATCTTGTACGTATAGATATCTCCCCCACAACCAAACACATCTGCCCTGCAATACAATACCAAATGTTGCAAATCCTATAACCAGGACCTGACACAACATGGGCAAAATATGTTAACAGTACTCCATCCCACCTGTATGATGTCAGGCTGGTATCAGTAACATATCATGTGGTACAGTCTGGCTACCATAGGGAATGTACAATGTGGAAGCAATCAACATTCCTAAGATACATATACACAGACACATATATGCTGATACACACACACACACACACACACACACACACACACACACATATATATATATATATATATATATATATATATATATATATATATATATATATATATATATATATAGATAGATAGATATACATGTAACTACACATACACACAGAGCTGTGAATAGGAAGATACAGATGTAGAAGTTGCACACAATACAGAACAGACACTATGCCTACAGATTCCACCTTACCAACTGGACACTGTATGAGCCACCCATACAAATGACAATTGTTGTCTGCAACATATACTCACAGAGAGGTCAAAGGATATAACACCATGCACAGGTTTGCATACATGTGAAAGCTTTATTTGTGTACTATTACAGTTATATATGTCATGTCATATAGCTGTTTAGACTCTGACATACATATAAACAGAGTAATGCAACTGTGAAACAGTTATATTAATACAGTAGTCTGTAAAGGTTGACATATGTAGCTGCCCAGGCCGAGGCCTTCAAGTAGTACAATATTAAAGCCAGACTGGGCCGCAGGATAACATTCAATCAACAGTAAGTAATGCAGATGTATAGTCCAGCAGCCTCTAACTACACTCTGTACACAATCCCTAGGAGGTAAAGATCTCAACTGACACAACTGGATCTATCTGTTACCTAACAAGGCATAACTGACACCATCACAATCACACTGACAAACAGAACAGTCTGTATGGCAGGAAGCAGTAGGCCTGCATTTACCCAAGGTGAATTTTATGGTAATGCACATCCAGATACCTTAAGGCAGTTTACCCTCGATACCCCCACATGTTGTAACAACCTAGGTTAGTTATGGTGAACCCCCCATAGACTGAATAATACAGGGCCATATACCACTGTTATATACACTGGCCTCTGGAGTGCATAAGGGCATACATGTATTGTGTAGATGAAGCCCACACATATATGGACCCAACCCCGCAATATGTGTGGGGGCCACAACAGCAGTGGACTGATAGCAGGAATGGCAGCATAACATACCCACAGCCCACTACATAACAACCCCTGATAGCATGTCATAAGTACAAACCTGGTATGTAGGTGGAGGACAGAGGCTGGAACACAGGCCCAAATGAGAAATACTGTTGTCATACACTAAGCAAGTTGCTGGTGTTACAGGATAGTCTGCAACATACCCTTGGTCAGGAATATGAAGTTAGAAACAGAGATGGATGTAGCCATGTACTGATAGCACTGAACACACACACACACACTGCCAGTGAAATATCTGACACAAGACCTGTGTGGTGGACAGACAAAACATAATAGGCACACCTCTGGCCATCAAGTAAATAGGCACACAGTTGAGAGCTATGCAGACAGACTGCATTCCAAGTTAAACTAGTATGTACACACAAACCCTGTAACACTGGTGCTATACAATTCATAAAAAAACACTACTCACACTCTGTCTGTAGTTCTGGAACACCTACAAATATGTAGCTGACCTGAGTGTGCAGGTTGTCTTGTAAGCGGTATTGCTACCTGCTGTCTTTAACACTGCTGCCCACGCACAGGAATGATGTCCACCATACAGGAAAGGTAAAGGGACCATGCTCACATGATGTAGGGATTTATAGTAGTTTTTTTTCCATGAAAGTGGGAATTGGAAGTACTACACAGCATGCTGCATGCAGTTTGCAAGTGGAGGACACTGATTGGTGCAGAAAACATCACCTGATCATGATCATGTTCATCACCCACAAAATCCATGCTGCAATCTATTCAAAGCAGCTCAATCCATTTACTGGAGGGAGACAGACAGAGAGAGAGAGAGAGTGACTGAAAGGCAAACACAAACAAAATAAAAATAAAAAAAAAAACATCCAGCAAACTATCCAGAAGAGACATCATTCCCAGAACAGGTATGTGAAGTATATATGCATGTAATTGACTGTAGTACCTGGTCCATAATAATGGGATAGATGACGTGGAATGATTTATATGTGCCATCAGGTATTGTTGTTGTAATGATGTTCAGCTGAACAACTGCTAAGGACAATAGAGTCTGTCCCTGTGGGTAGTGGGCCATACCCGTCATCTGTGCAGAGCAGCACTGACTGATAAGATATAAGCCATCACAGTGTGTGTTGTGCAATGGGAAGTATGTATGTTACTGTGGGCAATAGCTGGTGGTGGAAGTAATGCCATAATGATAGACACATGGGTTCCACAGCCCACTTCTTGCAGGATACTCAGGTTAACCTATATTGTAGCATGTAGGAATGCCATAGGTTTGTAATAGGGTTACCTGCAATCTGGCCCTACATATACCCCCCTAATGTCAGGCTGTGTCCATATGTGGCACCTGTCTGTGTAGTAGCAAGGCAGAATAGTGCAGCTGTGCAGGAAGGTGCTGTGAGATTGTGGACCTGATGTCTGAATGTACCCCATATATATAGGTATGCATATGTATATATCTATATATATATATATATATATATATATATATATATATATATATATATATATATATATATATATATATATATATATATATATATATATATATATATATACATATATAAATATAAATATATATATATATATATATATATATATATATATATATATATGCATATATATTTTATATATATATATATATATATATATATATATATATTTATATAATATATATTTATATATATCTTCTTCTTCTTTCGGCTGCTCCCGTTAGGGGTCGCCACAGCAGATCAACTGTTTCCATTTCCTCCTGTCCTCTGCATCTTGCTCTGTCACACCAACCACCTGCATATCCTCTCTCACCACATCCATAAACCTTATCTTAGGCCTTCCTCTTTTCCTGTTACCTGGCAGATTCATCCTTAGCATCTTTTTCCCAATATACTCTGCATCCCTCCTCAGCACATGTCCAAACCAACGTAATCTTGCCTCTCTGACTTTGTCTCCAAACCTTCCAACCTGGGCTGACCCTCTAATATACTTATTCCTTATCCTGTCCATCCTCTTTACACCCAGTGCAAATATTAACATCTTCAACTCTGCCACGTCAAGCTCTGACTCCTGCCTTTTTGTCAATGCCACAGTCTCCCACCCGTATAACATAGCTGGTCTCACTACCCTCTTGTAGACCTTCCCTTTCGCTCTTACTGGTACTCATCTGTCACAAATTACTCCTGACACTCTTCTCCACCCACTCCATCCTGCCTGTACTCTCTTCTTCACCTCTCTTCCACACTCACCATTACTCTAAACTGTTGATCCCAAGTTCTTAAACTCATTCACCTTTGCCACCTCTACTCCCTGCATCCTCACCATTCCTCTATCCTTCCTCTCATTCACACACATATATTCTGTCTTAGTCCTGCTGACCTTCATTCCTCTTCTCTCTAGAGCATATCTCCACCTCTCCAGGGTCTCCTCCACCTGTTCCCTACTCTCACTACAGATCACAATGTCATCTGCAAACATCATAGTCCATGGGGACTCCTGTCTGATCTTGTCTGTCAACCTGTCCATCACCATTGCAAATAAGAAAGGGCTCAGAGCTGATCCTTGATGTAATCCCACCTCCACCTTAAATGCATCCGTCACTCCCACCGCAGACCTCACCGCTGTCACACTACCCTTGTACATATCTTGTACCACTCTTACATACTTCTCTGACCCTCCTAGGAATGGCATCTCTAGGCATCCTGTCATATGCTTTTTCTAAATCCACAAAGACACAATGCAACTCCTTCTGACCTTCTCGGTACTTCTCCATCAAGACTCTCAGAGCAAACATTGCATCTGTAGTGCTCTTTCCTGGCATGAAACCATACTGCTGATCACTAATCATCACCTCCCTTCTTAACCTAGCTTCCACTACTCTTTCCCATAACTTCATGCTGTGACTGATCAGTTTAATCCCTCTGTAGTTACTACAGCTCTGCACATCACCCTTATTCTTAAAAATCGGTACCAAAACACTTTTTCCTCCATTCCACAGGCATCCTCTCACTTTCCAAGATTTCATTAAACAATCTAGTTAAAAACTCCACTGCCATTTCACCTAAACACCTCCATGGACCAACAGCCTTTCCGTTCCTCATCCTCTTCATAGCTATCCTTACTTCCTCCTTGCTAATCCACTGCACTTCATGATTCACTATCCACACATCATCCAACCTTCTCTCCCTCTCATTCTCTTCATTCATCAACCCCTCAAAGTATTCTTTCCATCTGCTCAACACACTCGCCTCACTTGTGGGTACATTTCCCTCATTATCCTTTATCACCCTTACCTGCTGCACATCTTTACTAGCTCGGTCCCTCTGTCTAGCCAAACAGGTCCTTTTCTCCCTCCTTAGTGTCCATCCTTTTATACCACTCTTCATACGCCTTATCCTTAGCCTTCGCCACCTCCCTCTTTGCCATGCACCTCATCTCCTTATACTCTTGTCTGCTTTCTTCATCTCTTTGACAATCCCACTTCTTCTTCACCAACCTCTTTCTCTGTATACTCTCCTGTACTTCTTCATTCCACCACCAGGTCTCCTTGTCCTCCTTCCTCTTTCCAGATGTCACACCAAGCATGCTTTTAGCCATCTCTCTTACTAGCTCTACTGTAGTTACCTAGCTATTCGGTAACTCTTCACTGCCACCCAGTGCCTGTCTTAACTATTCCCTGAACATCACCTCACAATTACCCTTTTTCAATTTCCACCATTTGATCCTTGGTGCTGCCCTCACACTCATCCTCCTCTTCTTGATCACCAATGTCATCCTACAAACCACCATCCTATGCTGCCTAACTACACTTTCCCCTACCACCATTTTACAGTCTCCAGTCTCCTTCAGATTGGCCATTCTACATAAGATATAATCCACCTGTGTGCATCTTCCTCCACTCTTGTATGTCACCCTATGCTCCTCCCTCTTGTTAAAATATGTATTCATCACAGCCATGTCCATCCTTTTCACAAAATCCACTACCATCTGACTTTCTGCATTCCTTTGCTTAACACCATACCTACCCATCACTTCCTCATCCCCTCTGTTCCCTTCACCAACATGCCCATTGAAATCTGCTCCAATCACCAGTCTCTCACCCTTGGGTACACTCATCACCACTTCATCCAACTCACTCCAAAATGTTTCTTTCTCATCCATCGCACACCCAACTTGTGGAGCATATGCACTAACAACATTCATCATTACACCATCAATTTCCAGCTTCATAAACATCACTCTGTCCGACACTCTTTTCACCTCCAAAACAGTCTTAGCATACTCTTTCTTCAGGATAATGCCTATGCCATTTCTCCTCCCATCCACACCATGATAAAACAATTTGAAACCGCCTCCGATACATCTAGCCTTGCTCCCCTTCCATCTGGTCTCTTGCACACACCATATACCAACCGTCCTTCAGTTCATCATATCAGCTAGCTCCAAACACATATATACATCATATATATCTACACATATATAGATATATATACCTATATGCACATCTACATATATACAAACACACACACACAAACATATATGTATGTAAATAGATGTTCCCTATATTACCACCACAGTGTTGCATGCTATGTGTGAGGGAACAGCACACATAGCAATACACACAGATATCTACAGCTGTCAGTGTGTGCAACATGAACAGGTATGTCACATGTGAACCCCTTGTTGGGACCACATTGTCCTTGTCTGTGAAGTATGGAATGGGACTATGGGGAAATATGTCAGGTATAGTTGTGGAGGTAATCAGGGTTGGTAGATACAGAGGACAGTCTACAGGGGTGGTATGTCACACATGGTGGGTAAACACCTTGGATGGTGTGTGTGGTCTGTGATGTGGATGCCCCATGGGCCCCAATATGGACACAATGGGAACAGGCCTCCCACCTATTGCTACTCACAACAGCAGTCCACATCCCAAAGGTGCCTGGCCTGGAGGCTGAGCAGGAAGAGCATGTGGACCCTGTGAATGTGTACTGGGTGCCTCAAGGTGATGTAGCACATCCCACATGTGTCTGTGGAGCCCATTATGGAACAGACTCTGGACATGACCTCGGGGGACAAGATCATATCTGTGTATGCTCCCATGGGGGGAGGGGCAACATCCCCTGAGTTGGTTCCACCTGAAGGTATTGCTGGACCAGTACACGAGGAGGCCCCAGGGTGGGTCACACATGTAATGTTGCCTGGTAACATGGACAGATGAGTTTGGAGAGGTGGTTCTGCTGTCAAATAGTATATAAGCATGCTATTGTGTCACTGTTATAGAACACATGTGGGTAGTAATAGCCTACACTATCCTGGAGCATGTCCAACAGCATGCATAGCACAGAATGTCAGATGTGCAGCAACTACATAGCAAGCATACAACAGGCATATATGGAACCATAGTATCGCTGACAATGGTATGCAGGTGAATAGTCTGTAACAGGCCAGCAATGATAGTGTCCACACAGCGAACATGGCTACAAACACATTGCACAAAGTGTGGTGCAATACAATATCTGCCCCACTGGTAGGTAAGCTGTAGCCATACCTATTGAGTTGTGTGTACAGTTTGTTGCCACTGATATGGTGGGGTGGTGACAGTGATGTGTATTAAGAACTGTGGTAACCTTGCTGCATGACTTGCTCACACCTGTGTCCATCTTTATGTCTTTCAGGCAAGATGGCACATGGAAGGTTTCTGGCTTACTCAGCTGCTGAGAATGACATTGTGGTAAACCACTTAATCCAGCACTACCCAGTCTAGTTTGGCTGGGCCGCCCATGATCAGCAGGAGAAGACCACCCTGTTAAATGTGCTAGTCCACAGGGTCAATGATATCAGGCTGCACAACCGCAATTATGAACAGGTCCGGCATCATATGTGGTCATGTGGTCCCATGGCAGATCAAGGAAGGGTGTGTCATATCAAAAAGGGTGTGTACACCCCCATAGCCATGGTATGCTCTGATGGTTGTCAGTGTAATAGTATTGTGTTGGTCATACATGGTCCGCTGATGTTGAGAGCTGTAAATCAAACATCAGGCATTCACAAATTACAGCTGTCCACATATCATCCCAGGTATGTATTGCTGAAAAACATAGGGGCTGTGAGCATTAAAGCTGACATAACTGACACAGTACTACACATTCAACAATGGGTTGTACACCTGTGAGGTGTGGTGCACAGTACATGGTAGGGTGCAGAACAATGGATTATGTTATGCATGTTGACAGATGGGAGGACTGTGTGTTGTGTGTGTGTGTGTGTGTGTGTGTGTGTGTGTGTGTGTGTGTGTGTGTGTGTCCTGGTGAGTGGTTAGTTTATCTGTAGGGTCACTCTAGTGAAGTGGCCATGTATGCACATTGTGATTGTCATGTATGTAATCACAGGACAGCTATAATAAGGTCTGTAGCATGGAACAGGCAGATGCCTTTGGGAATTACTAGTCAACACAATACAGTTGTCACATGATAGGCCATGGCCATGCTCATGATGTCTGGACATGCACAGGATGAACACTGAATGACAGCTATTTAGAGGACTGATACATTAATGAGTGGTATCAATGAGTGTATGTTACCAAGTGAAGTCATGGACAGGTAGGTATTAAGGTGGTGTGTGTGTGTGTGTGTGTGTGTGTGTGTGTGTGTGTGTGTGTGTGTGTGTGTGTGTATGTACTGTTATGCAATGCTGCAATGCTGTACAGGTCTTAAAGTGCAATCTGATGTTGATGTCCATACAGACACCGAAGATAATGATAGTACTGTTGAGGCAGCTGAAACAGCGCCATCATTTGGCATCCCCCTTTTAGCCACCCCAACCCCGCACACAGTTTCAGTGTCTATACATACCCCATCACCAGTGGCCATAGCAGAGGGACAGCTGGCATTTGCTGGAAGTGCACAGGAAAGTGTGGCAACAATGCCTACTATGTCAGGTCATAGCACGCATAGCCGGATGTCTGACAGGGCACCACATATGCAGATGTTCAAGGGTGCTCGTGGTAGGGCAGCTGGTCAATATGTCCCTGGCAGATGCAACACAGCTGGTACCAGCAGGTGCATGTTTCAGGCTGTAATGGTGGTGCAGGCATGTATAGAATGCTACACCATACAGGGCCTGAGGTTGCAGAGGGCTGCTCTCACATCTGCAAGCGACAACTTCCGTGAACTGTCTGGTGCCATCCGTGCGATTACTGAGCTCATGGATAGATGGTCTGGTGAGAAGATGGCCCTCATCGACCATGGTTTGTCCATGCTCAAACATGTGGTGGGAGTGCGGCGACAGCCACGTGGATGTAGGCCAGCAATGCCAACAGCTGTCAGTCAACATGGACGTGCTTGGACACCAAGGGGCTCCCATAGTGGCAGCACCAGCCCCAGCAGTACGGGGAGGGCACTGTCCACACCACACCACAGCAGGCCACGAGTACATGGTCTTTGCCAGTCCCAGGAGGAACCCAGTTCCAGTGGACATTTGTCATCATCAGGGGAGAGTAGCACATCAAGGCCTGTACCTGGACATTTGTGTGGAACCCCTGGCAGGCACAGTCCACATGTCTGTGGCCAGAGACAGTGAACTGCACACCCTGCCAGGTATGGTCTGGAGCTTTCCGTAAACACCTGTGTAGGACAGCCACATGGCAGAACTGTGTGCATGTATACCCTATATGAACACACCTAGGGCAACCCCATACCTACACACACCACATCACTACACCCAGTTCACCTCATTACACCCCTCATCCACACACATGATGTCAAATGTATGGCCCAACCTTGGCCTCTGGCAAACCAACAACACACACTGTGCATATGATGATACCTGTGTCACATCCCTGTCATCCATACCATTGATGCAGGTACAGGCTAATATGGTTCTGATGCACACAGTGACTGTACTACAGTGTACCAAAGTACTGCAGTGTAACATGTTTTCACAAGTAGAGAGTAATGCATATATGTCAGGTAGTGTAGCCATCCAACAATGATGCATTATAGCTGTTAGTAACACTGGTTGATTGTGGTCTCTATAATGTTATCCATTTGTGTTGTAGGTGTACATGTGTAAGCACGATGATGGTCTGCAGTCATATTCCACAACAGGGTATGGCACTGTGGTGACACCATAGCTGTGACATATCTGGGGTACAGTTGAACACATGCCACAGGTTTGTATAACAGTTATTGCCAGTGCCAAATGGACAGGTGACCTGCTGGGATGTGTATAATCTGCAACCTGATGTAGATCCATCCACATACATGCACACTCTTACTTGGCAACACTGGGACTAGACACCTACCTAGGTATGTAGTAATACTGAAGTGTGTGGCTTTCATTGCACACACCACACAGAGTTTAGGGTGAGGTATGTTCCAGGTTACATATTACATGCAGAACATCCCCAGGCATGTACAGTATGCTAATGGGGGTGTAATGAGTGTATATGGACACTACATAGTGTGACATACATTCATATACACATTAGCAGACACATAACAGGCAGGCACATGTCTGAATGACCTGGACCTATCGCTGCTAAATAACTTGGCCATGTGTCCAATGTGTTACAGGTAGGCTGCACACAGCACATGCATAGCTAGCCTGGATTGTGGTATCAGTTACCTGTATGGTTGATGGTGACAGTGGCAACCATAAAGTGGTACATGGGACATATAGCGGGTGTACATTGGTGTAATGACAGTGTACACAGCACCCACATCCCCCAGTGGATATTGTACTCCCTGAAACCCATGATGACATTCTGACATACCCACCGCCACACATTGCCCACGACTGTGATACAACCCATTGTATAATCCAACAGGGATACTACATGGATATGCATCTAATACACATGCTACAGGCATAGTAGGGTGTTGCATTGTCATGCCTCACCTAAGGGCAGCAACAACACTATCTGTACTACTGTGTAGCAATGGGTATTGTAATAAGAGTATGTGGTCTCAGAATGCAGTACCCTACAGATATACGGATATGCACACATACACACACTTGCCAGAACTCAATGGGTATCCCATGCCTATCAACCCATTTGTACAACACTGTTGTGCTGGTACTGCAAGGCTTGTGTAGCTGGTGTGGAGAAGAGCTTAACAGGGTACATGTAATGTCCCATACAGCAGCAGCCACAACTGACTATGGCATTGGGTGTTCTAGTGATTGTGAGGGCCCTCATGGAATTCTCAAGTACAGGTGTGGTAACACACAGACACTGCTATACTCACTAATGCACATGTACACGTGTGTCAGTACTGGGGTGCATCGCTGCAGGTTGTCATAGCTGTGTACCTAGCTATTGTCCAAGGAGAGATGGGTTGTGTAGGGGATGTGTGTACAGTGGTATCCTGCCACCTGCATGTGGCAGCAGGCAATCTTTCAACAGACACTACTGTGGTGACCCTCAGGGTGAGAGTGGCATGCATCAGCCAATCCTCCAGGTGCCTCCTGCACATGGCCACTGAGGTGATCAAGTTGACATGTATGCAACATGTATTACAACACATAGTTAGTGTCTGTGATGAAGACCTGTACACCAGCATGTGCTGTTGACTGTGGTAGTGTAGTGGAGCTACCCGTAGCATGTGGTACATACGGGGTGTTGTCTCCTATATGTGCCAGTTCTTACACAGCTGGGCAGACATGGCAGTCTCAATCAAGCTGAGGTTGCCTGTACATATCCCAGCTGGATACCTACCATATGACATCTGTACAGGGACTGACAGTCATCAGCTTGGCATGTAGCTATGCTGTAGGATGAATGTATTGACAGACAGACATTTGACAACAATATCTATGCCATAACTACATGTCAGAAGCCCTCACTAACATGTGCGGAACAGATGGTAGTCTACAGTTACATTCCACATGTCGGATCATTATCAAGTAGGGGTTATATACTTTGACACAGCTCACACGCAAGGGATACAACAGGGGGGGGCCTCAAAGTCCAGCTATGCCTGCAGGTGTGCCTGTTGTTAGTACTACATTTAGCACTCTACTCTTGCCTGGGTAAGCACTGTCAACAGTCGTACCACCATGATACACTACATGCCAGTATTACAGCATATACCCTGGGCTACTACGCCTGTATGTGATGCATTCATATGGATGATAGTGCTGTACAGGCCTCATATACATGTGTGTCCCAGACATGACACTCACACCCCTTGCTACTGTAATGACAGCACATAGGCGCATGTATTGTACATTGCATTACGTACACTTATTACAGATGTCATAACCCTGCTATGTTATCAGACTGGGTGGTGTAAACTGGTTACAGGTATCAACATTGCTGCAATATAACAGCTAAGCTGATTTGCACACTGGTAAGTGAAGCCTATACGGTGTAAGCGCCCGTACATTTACCTGTAGCTTAGCACTGCTTAGCTTTGCGCAAACGTGCTTAAAGCTGCTCAAAACTACCTTAACTACTCTGTATCCAACAGCCCTTGTTCTGCCTTGCAACAAAATGAACAGCCCTTACAAGTCTTGAACCCAGGACCCTGTACACCAGAGTCACAACACTTAACCACTACACCATGACCACTGTGAAAACAGCTGTTGTTTTTCCAATATATCTGTCAATACACATATTGATTAGTATGGAAGAATTTCCTTTACTTCCACAATTGTGTAATACTTGTTATTAATATGGCGGTTGCACTACATATGTTGTTTTATCATAATGTACACATAGCAGATACATATGGTGAGATACATCTGGGAGAATATACACAACCGTGAGGTTTACACATGACAGGAATATGGATATATACATATAATAGGTTGATATATGTCTACATGTACATACACATGTATATTCATACATATGTCTGTATACACATCTGTATAGTACAACATATATATGGCCATGTGTACATCTCTTCGTATCTATAAATATATATATATATATATATATATATATATATATATATATATATATATATATATATATATGTGTGTATAGAGAGAGAGAGAGAGAGATCTACTTCAGTAGATCGAGCTTTTACATGTTTGAACCACATATGGCTGAGACCATATGTTTGAACTCATAAAAGTTCGAACACTGAAGTAAAAACAAATAAAACAACAAAACACAAAACTAAATGTCTATAGCAGGGGGGTCTATGCCCCCTGTAACCCTCACATCTGCCTTACTTAAATATACCAACTCCATGATCACACTACATTGCAGATATGGGAACCCTTCCCTTTCCGCACTGTACGGAGATCTCCATTCAGTCCGTTCAAACTTTTACAAGTTCGAACATATGGTCTCGGCCATATGTGGTTCGAACTTGTACATGTTCAATCTACTGAAGGGGACCTATATATATATATATATATATATATATATATATATATATATATATATATATATATATATATATATATATATATATATATATGTGTGTATATATAGATATATGTATATATAGCTATATATGTATGCACATTCTATGTGTAGCAATATGCCTATATATGTAGATATCTATAACTATATCTGCATACATATCTAATCTGATATACCTACTACAGTCAATATATATGTAGATATCCATAAGTATATGTGCATATGTATCTCTATCTGTCTATGTGTAGACATATGTTGCTGTGTATATGTATATATCTGAGTGTTAATATATATATATATATATATATATATATATATATATATATATATATATATATATATACATGTACATATACATATCAATCTATGTATGTCGATATGCATATGTGTATATATCTATATAGATATATGGATAATTATATATACATATATGTTCACCATATGTCCAGAACATGGAGTGGAGTCCTTCCTCATCCCCAATAGTCCCAACCTCTTAGTGCAAGGGGATGTCAGGTATGGATTGCAGGTATATATGTAGACTATTGCTACTGCAATAGGGGTTGTCTTCACAGACATGTTGTGTGTGGGAAGTCACATCTTCTTTTAACATGTGCGCCATTGGCTACTGACAGACATCCTACAGACATCATACTACAGTACCACTGCTAGCACAGTAATGATCCTGTGGACTACAGCAGAGATATGGCCAAGAAATGTGGACAGTCTGACACACTCTGGTCAGTCCAGAGGTATACACAGAACCCCTTAGTGCAAGACATGTGGACCACACCTGACAATGTGGATGCTAACAGCCATGTAGATGGGTATATCACGTAAATACTGGTCTACATTTGCCCCCATAGGTTATGCATTCACACACCCCTGTCTGTCCTGACACATAATAACTGCTGGTACAGAGGTAACATGGCCACGTACTACCCACTAGTTAGTGACATACATCTGTACAGCATCCCACTGCTTTGTCTGAAATACATTACTGTTGTGGTGGCCTGGCAGCAGTACATCTGGCAAGTATTTGGACATAACATCATACTGGGTAAGTACACTAAGCTGCTAGGCATGTAACATAGCACTGTGCAGGCTACAGGTAGACTGCCACAACACTGGACTACATTTCTTATGGGGGAATACACATGTACCTGCATATATAGTAGGCTCTACAGGCATGTCACAGCACAGAGTAACAGACACCTGTATGAAAGTGCATAACCACAGCCAATGTGAACACAGCCACAGACACATATGATAAGCTAGCATAATTTTACAGTATATGGACCATCTGATCAACACCATCCACATATGTGCCACCCACACACTAACCCTACATATACTGGGCCACTACACAGTGTGGTCCAATGTCTCTCTGTGGTATGGAACATGTGTGTGCTTGGCCCTACAAACATGTAAGCCGATAGGGTAACATACACTGGAGCAGCATGTAACATCATATAGAACAGGACCAGGAACAATGACATCTACCACAGTCTGTACCCAGGCAAAGGTACATATTCACAATATACAGACTGTTGACAATCACCATAAGTACACAGACCTCAGTACTGTACACACAACCACAGAATTCTCAGGTTATGTCCTCCAATATAACCCCTACTATACATAACATGTGTAGCAGTCTGATATCTCACTGGCTTGTTATCAGATATGATGTCAATAGATTATGGTATACAGAACATATGCACCTCTTACTGCATGACATATGTACAAATGTTGACAGAGTTGTGGCTGGAGGCACATGCACAGGGCCAATATTGACATGTTCCTGTGATAACCTCATACATTTACTGTTGTAACAGGGTTTGTTGTGACATATGTCCTATGAGGGATATGAAGTAAGTAACTCTCATGGCTGTCACCATGTACTGACTGCAATCTTCACACTATGCTTCTGCAGTTCTCAGGTGTTCTGTGAGTAACACAAGAAACAAAAGACACCACACACTGCCCAGTCTGCAGATGACCCTACAGATGGGGATTTCCTCAAACCATAGCACTGTCATGACAGGTATTAAAACATGTAGAGCAGCAATATCCACACACACCCTGTTAAACCAGCATTACTCCAAATACAGAATAGCAACACTTACATTCTGTACTCATGTCGGGCACATCCCCCTCTTGTGTTTTGGCCTGTTTCCACAGTGTATGTTGTTAGAGGTAAATCCCCAATCCATCTATGATGTTGTTTGCCACACACCAGATCTAGGTCCTGCTCACAGTGAATGAAAAGGGCCAACAGCAACATGATGTTCGTGGATATTGGAGTGTATTTCCATGCAATTGGCTATGGGAATGTTACCACAGCTGTTTCACATGCAATCAGCTAAAGGAGGGCTGCAATTCATGCAGAGGCCATCAGCTGATCATGAGCATCACTTGCAAAACACATGCTGCTGCCTAAGCAAAGCAGGTGTAGTTCTCCACATCCACCAGAGAGGAAGTGAGAGAGGCAGACATAAACAAAGTAAGTCAGGGAGGGGGTGGGAGAGTAAACCCTAAGCATGCTTGTGTCACACACCGACCAGTACAGGGTATCAAACCCCTGCCTGACTACATATTGCTGTCACATGTCTATGCAGTTATTACATGCTCTACATAGCTTACATGTTGAGGAGCTGTCCAAATGTATATGTGATGGTGAGTGACATCTGTAACAGTGATATGGTAGCGATACGCTAGGTATAGTACACTTGCCTGTCCACATGAACAGATGTCAGCGTCAACACAGCCACACTCTCTCAGGGACTCACACACATTGACAAACTTGGCAGGGTCAGGAATACACTTCCTAACTAGTTATTTTGTCACAATACCGTACTGTGCAGGTATCACATGCACCACAGGGATTATCTGGATGTTATATGGGCAAGGGGTATGTGGAGGTGTCTCACATCAGACAGCATGCTTCAGTATGCCAACGGGGGTTGTAGTGAGTGTGAATGTGGTCATAAGCATCATACAACACACACACAGACACAGGGTACCAGTGCTGACATGCATGAGTGCATTGCTTCACAGGTGTGTAGTGGTTGACTGTGCCAGAAGGCTATACAAGGCTAGGTGAATGATATACCTTGGCATCAGGCCATGTGACAATGGTCTGCAGTGTGGCTCAGGGGTGTAGTTTCTGGGCTGGCCAACACAGGTGGGTATTGTATTCACCACCCAGTCACCTGGGTAACTATTGTGTGTTGCCATTACTGTTCAATGCTTGCCATGTATGTGTTCTTTAGTTTATGAAATGAACTATGTCTGTGATGTGCACATGTCCCACATGCATGTACAATGACATGTGGAACTGTACCTGGGATGTCTGGCCCAAGTTGTGTGCACAGATTGTTATAATCATATGTGCCTGTCCTGGCCGCATGTGCTCGGAACAGGTAATGGACAGCAAATTGACCCTGCACCTACATTGATAGCATGATACAGGTATTCCCTGGTTGTCAGTGGCATCTGTTCATACAGGGCATGTGTCTAAGGCATGGTATGTCCTTTGTGGGTCACATTTGATGGCACCACAGGTGTTGCAGGCATCCAGTGGGGAGCATAGTGAAGGAACACTGTCTGCATGTAAGTGCATATTGTACTGATGGACAGTGTGCCATGCCATCTGTAGTCCACTGCAATCACACCATAGTTATTGTCTGTGGGCAATATGCAGGGTACTACCAACATAGCAGTTGTTTACTAGGCAAGAGTGTTTGTGTATGAGACAGGGGTGGAGTGTGTTTTCTGTGCAATACAAGGGTTGCTAACTTTGTTCACCAGGTCTTGATGTTACATGTAGGAGTATGGATTGCCACCCCGGCCTCTTGGCTATTTCACATCTGTTATCCTTGTAAGGTGGACATCGTGACATATAATAGGGCCACCATATAAGAAATTTGCAAAACCCATTCCACAATGAGTCCAGTTGTTACTCACAGCCACCTCCACACAAAATACGAATGACAAATACAGACATGCATATACACATCTGGCATGTCTGGGATTAGAACTCCTACCTAACTAATTTATTACACTACAGCATTATGCAGTTATAGGACGCACCACGGAGATTACTGGAGTACTCATTCCCCAAAGGTGTATTTCACAGTGAATGACATCAGTAGCCTTGCCAAAGTAGGCCATTTGATTTGTAATGCGTGTGACTAGCCTAAAAAGCATTGCTCCCTACACAGACAAAGACACACACACAAACACATGCACTTGGCATGTGCAGGAATAGAACCCATACCAAAGTACTATATCACACTACAGCTTTACTCTGTTATAGGACACACCACAGAGATTACTGGGCTATTTATTTCCGAAAGGTGTATTTCACAGTGAATGACATCAGCAGGCTTGCCAAAGTAGGGCATTTGATTCATAGTGAGTGTGACTAGCCTAAAAAGCATTGCTCCCTACACAGACAAAGACACACACAAACATCCACACTTGCCATGTGTGGGAACAGAACCCCTACCAACATACTATATCACACTACAGCCTTACGCTGTTATAGGATGCACCACAGAGATTACTGGGCTATTTCTTTCCCAAAGGTGTATTTCACAGTGAATGACATCAACAGACTAGCCAAAGCAGGGCATTTGATTCATAGTGAGTGTGACTAGCCTAAAAAAGCATTGCTCCCTACAAAGACAACGACATACACACACAAATGTCCACACTTGCCATTTGTGGGAATAGAACCCCTACCAACATACTATATCACACTACAACCTTACACAGTTATAGGATGCACTACAGAGATTACTGGGCTACTTCTTTCCCAAAGGTGTATTTCACAGTGAATGGCATCAGCAGGCTTGCCAAAGCAGGGCAGTTGATTCGTAGTGAATGTGACTAGCCTAAAAAGCATTGCTCCCTACACAGACAAAAACACAAACAGCCACACTTGCCATGTGTGGGAATGGAACCACTAGCAACATACTGTATCATACTACAGCATTATGCTATTACAGGACTCACCAAAGAGATTGCTGGGCTTCTTCTTTCCCAAAGGTGCATTTCACAGTGAATGACATCAGCAGGCTTGCCAAAGTAGGGCATTTGTATTGTAGTGAGTGTGACTAGCCTAAAAAGCATTGCACCCTACTGAGACGCACACAGTTGCCATGTCTGGGATTAGAACTCCTACCTAGTTTATCACACTACAGCATTACACAGTTATAGGATGCACCAGGGAGATTACTGGACTACACCTTTCCCAAAGGTGTATTTAACAGTGAATGACATCAGTAGCCTTGCCAAAGTAGAGCATTTGTATTGTAGTGAGTGTGACTAGCCTAAAAATCATTTCTTCCTGCACAGAGACACACACACAAACACACAGTTGCCATGTCTGGGATTAGAATTGCTACCTAACTAGTTTATTACACTACAGCATTATGCAGTTATAGGACACGCCATGGCGATTACTGGGCTACACCTTTCCCAAAGGTGTATTTCACAGTGAATGACATCAGCAGCCTTGCCAAAGTAGGGCATTTGAATTGTAATGAGTGTGACTAGCCTAAAAAGCTTTGCTTCCTACACAGACAGAAACACACACACAAACACACAAACAGTTATCATGTCTGGGATTAGAACTCCTACCTAACTAGTTTATCACACTACAGCATTATGCAGTTATAGGACTCGCCATGGAGATTACTGGGCTACACCTTTCCCAAAGGTGTATTTCACAGTGCATGGCATCAGCAGCCTTGCCAAAGTAGGGCATTTGAATTGTAGTGAGTGTGAGTAGCCTAAAAAGCATTGCCCCCTATACAGACAGAGACACACATAGACACACACACACACACACACACACACACACACACACACACACACACACACACACACACACACACACACACACACACACACACTTGCTATGTCTGGGATTAGAACACTTACCTAAGTAGTTTCTCACACTACAGCATTACACAGTTTTAGGACTTGCCACAGAGATGACTGAGCTACTTTATTCCCAAAGGTGTATTTCAAAATGGATGACTTCAGCAGGCTTGTCATAGTAGGGCTGTGTGTGCCTGGGCCATAACCCATTTATCTAGACATTGACACACCACACACAGGCACACGCAGGTTTATATTCTGCAGGTACGTGTATACAACTGCTAGATGACTACTGCCTTGTACATTCATGTTGCACAGCTAGCACTTGCACCACATAATCTGTAATGCTGACAGATACCAGTGGCTAATTTTTACAGTGAGTAACATTTACACATCATGTTTTGTAGTCATTTGGCTGTGTGCTGGGTGGGACAGGCCTCATGATGGATGGCTCTTTGTCACTGTCACTCACTTCCACACATCTATGTATGTCTACATCTGGCATATTATAGTGTGTTGTCCTTGGATATATATCTGTATTCCTATCCAATGTGTGTGCAAAGCATGACTGGTGCATACTGAGGAGTGTATGCACTAACATCTGCAACTGTCGGATATGTATATCCACTGTTGTTTGCAGGCATGGGCTTCATTTGCTTAAGTGTGCGAGCATGCCCAGTATGACCTTTCAGTATGTTATTGTCTGACATTGCCTTCATTTCTCTAACTGTGTGAGCATGCCCAGTATGCCCTTCTGTATTGAATGTGTGGATCCATTCCAGGTAGTTTGTACTCACGTGCAGACCTTTGTGTTGTGCACCTACAGGCAGCAAATTGTTTCTGCAGGGTATCTGTAGATCATTTGGCAATATGGGGTCAAACTGTGCAAGAGATCATGTGTACTGTAGGTGATAGTGTCTGTGCTGATTCTGCTACATGGTACTGATGTTAGCAGAGATATTCAGACATGTGTACTGTTATACACTGTAATGTTTTATGTCCTCAAGTACTGTCAGGTGGACATTCTTGCTCACAGTGATGTCCTGGGGAACAAGGGTGAACACAGCTGTGTCCAGTATTGTGAGCAAACACCTACATATTCATGGAATGTTATGCCATTCTGGAGGGGGAGTTGCAGACACTTGTTGCTGGGTCTGTGTATCCGGTTCAGCACCTTGGTACAGTGCTGGCAGAGGATCTCATACTTGTACATCCATCGACATGACAGTATGGCCTTATCTTGCTGTGGCAATACCTCACAGCTGAATAGATTCACACAGGTTACCCAGAGGCAGAGGTCATAAATCAGGACATTACCCTTATTGTGGTGTACAGGCAGGTTTGTAGCCACCCATTTTTGTATTTTCAGCCAGGGATAGTATGTGCGCACAGCTGTGTGTCAGACCTTGCACATTCCATGCTGCCCATGCTCCCACTCCCCTCTATTATTCTATCCCCTTCCGTACATTATGCATACATTTTCTGATACTTTCCCCAAAGTTATCAGCTCATCACAGCTGTGTTTTGGTGTTGGTCCACAGTTCATGCAGTGGGACATGGCGGACAAGTTACTGTGGTTTGTCCACATGGCCTTCCATATGGCTTATGTGGAGCGTGTTATGTTGTTATTTGGGTGTCCATGACATTACATGCAATGGCAGTATGTGTGAGACATATGTGCCTTTTGCAGAGGCCTGTAGGCCATTTGGTGGTGATGCTGGCCAGGTGTGGCAGGCTGTTGCATTCTCTCAGTCTTACAGTCCCAGACTGCCATACAGTATATTCCCCTGGGGTGACAAGGTAGGTGTGCTAGGTGTTCATGCCAATACTTTCTATCAGTATTGATCAGGTGGTGTGTATGCTGGCAGGGTGCTACCTACAGCTAGGACACACCTGCATGGGACACCTGCACTGCATTCTGTATTCTTTCGCTATTGCCATACACAGGTGGGGGTCATATTGCACCCATTCCCAACAGCAGGAATACAACCAGAGAGGTACCTGTGGGTGGTGTTTGGGTGAGCCTGTTGCATCTGTGCTATGGACACTACTTGCATCTGACTCACAGATATGCATGGGGCATTCCAGTTATGCTGGCATGTGCAGGTACATCAGCTGTTTCCCAATACATCAGTTATATCATCTTTGTTATCTGCTAGTCTATGGCCAGATGACACCAGTATTCCCTACTACAGGCCCAGATAACGTGATGCATACCTGTATGTACAACTCCAAGGGTGTGCCTATTTCACAGTTATGCATTATATACTGTATGTCTGGAGTATGTTTCCCTGTGTACTGCTTCTATAGCTAGCCCATCAGCCATGCCATGTCCATCTTTCAAATAGTTACACATATTACCACCATACATTTACAATGGCTTACTGCTAGCACGTGTTATACTGCTGGGAACTGTCTTTGCACTACAATTGTGAGGACTTGGCCCTGTCATCGGCAGTAGTGGGCAATGGCCACCAGGTCAAACCTCAACATGCATACATACTGACCACTCTCACACAATATGAAACACACACCAACCTAACACACACATACCTGCATATTGTACAAATGGTACAATCTATCCTGCTACCTTGGCCACCTCTGGGCATCTGTGCTCCACTGGTATTATACCTACACATACATGTTTCTACATGTCTACATAGGATTGGGGGTGGGGCACAACTGCCTGTTACTACATGTCTACATAGGATTGGGGGGCACACCTGTCTGTTACTACATGTCTACATAGGATTTGGGGGTGGGCACACCTGACTGTTTCTACATTGCTACACTGGATTGGGGGGGGGCACACCAGACTGTTACTACAGTTCTACATAGGATTTGGGGGGGGGCACACCTGACTGTTACTACATGTCTACATAGGATGGGGGGCACACCTGACCGTTCCTACATTTCTACACAGGATTGGGGGGCACACCTGATTGTTCCTACATTTCTACACAGGATTGGGAGGCACATCTGACTATTTATACACTTCTACACAGGATTGGTGGGCACACCTGACTGTTACTACATTTCTGCATAGGATTGGGGGGCACACCTGACTGTTCCTACATTGCTACACAGGATTGGGGGGCACACCTGACTGTTTCTACATTTCTACATAAGATTGGGGGGGGCACACCTGACACTTGTACACATCTGCTATAACTGTACTGGTATGTCAAGTACTCATTCTGTATTCTAACCTATCATGCTGACTAGAGGCATATAAGTGTACTGCAGGTCTTAGGTTTGATTGACCTACATATTAGTTTCTGACTTCTTACCCTTCAGAACTTACATCCCACTGCCTGACCTGATGTAGGCTGTCTGTGTAGGCCTGGGAGAAGGGAGGTTACCCACAGACATCATTCAGAGGCCTTGCCACAGCCTTTGTTTGTGTTTGTCTACACCTGTCCTACTGGCTGAGACTGTTGGTGGGTATGTGAACCTCCCTGACTGGTATGTGTGTGTCATATGGACACACATGAGGCCCAGCACATTTCCTGCAGTGGGTTTTGTCACCATGTGTAGTAATGGCTATTATGGTGACACCAGTATTTGTTACAGATCTCATGCTGCCGCTATAGGTGTCTACTATCTTCTGGCATCCCATTCAGCCACCCAAATCCCTTGCATCCTCACATCCATACCATAGATACAAGTAACAACACATACTACTCCAATCGGCAATTGGTAAGGAGAGTGACTTACCTTGTGAGTGTGCCAGTACTGAGGATGGTGATAGGGGCTGCCTATGTCGGATCCACATAGTACACTCCCTATACATGGTTGAGCACAGGTAATGTCATGTTTGGCATTCCTTTTACTGTATGTGCGAGTCAGAGAGAGGTGTCATTCCCTGGGTCCCTACTGTGTCAGTATATGTGCTATGCGTTGCCTTTTTGCCAAAGCCAGGGTATACTGGACATGCCTCCATCTGCCTACTGGGGTAGGCTTAGGTTGTTCCTCCTTTGAGTCACTCTGTGCCTATGCAGGCCTTGGCATTGGTGAGGGGCTGTGTGGCCCTGCCCCATGGTGTTCCTGCTGCAGCTGTTTCTGCAGGATCATATTGTGTAGCATGCGACATACGATAACAATTTGGGTACATGTAGCTGGTGAATATTGCAAGGCTCTACCGGATGTGTCCAGGCACCAGAACCATGACTTGAGCATCCCAAACACACACTCTATTATGATTCTGGTCTGTGCATGTGTGTCATTATGGAGTTCTTGTTCAGGTGTGTGTGCATTTCTGATGGGTATCATCAGCCATGGCTAGAGTGCGTAACCAGCATCCCCCACTAGGTGACAGTAAGGGATGTCCCCATTGGCAAGTCTCTGGTACAGCTGCGTCAGATGCCAGATGTGGGAATCTTGATATCTTCCACAGCAGCCAGCACACACATTCATTATAATGCCCTGGGCATCGCACACAACCTGGCAGTTGATGGAGGAAATGCCCTTGCAGTTGATGTAGACTCTACCCCGCTCACTGGATGGTGCTTTGATGCATATGCACGTGCAGTCTATAGCATCCACCTACTCAGGGTATTCTGCTATTTGGTGGAAGAGATGCATATTGCTGGCTAGCACCTCACGGGTGATGAGGAAATATACATGCTCACCGGCATGTGCTGACATGGCATCCAGGAACTGGTGGAATACCCTGGATGCTGATGCCTGTGAAATCCCCATGATATCCTCAGTTGGGATTGGAGTGGTACCTGTGGCTAGTATTCCTAGGCTGACACATACTTTGGTATCCACTGGGATGGGTTCCCCTCTGTTAGTTCTGTGTCAGGCATGGCCATCACAGCTCAACAGTTTGCTGTAGGATGTCCCTGTCCACCCTATAGTGCTCCACTATCTCCAGCTCATGTAGCCCCTGGTAGGTTACCCTGGGTCTGTACAACCTTCTCCGTCTCCTCACTGTCGGTTGGTTGACAGCATTCTCATCCTCACCATCCTCAGCCTCTTCCACATGTTGGTGTCTGAAAGCTGCTGCAGCCCCTATCATTTTGTTGTTTTTGTTTGTTAAAAGTTCCCCACTTTTATACACCGGTGGTGTAGAGCATGTGGGAAAAACCAGAGGGAAAGGAGTTTGCATAGTTTATAGTAGTGTTCTGGGCTGGTCTGCTGCCTGTGTAATTGGCTGATTCTGATACATTTCACCTGCCAGCTATGCTAGTTCTCCTAGATTACATTCCTACTGCTGTTTTCCCTTCCCATTGCCTTCCTGTTTAAGCCTGGGGGCACACCACACAAACACAGCGCTCAAATGTGCACAGAGCTGCTATTTCCTGGTTTACTTTTCTTCTTCCCTTTAAAACCTGGTGCGCAGTGCTCGCACCCGCTTAGGCAATGTAAAAAGTGATAGGCAGCCTAAGACACACACCCTTGCTTAGCTCTGTTAAGCTAAGGGCAAACCCGAGTCACAGGGCTCCAATCCGCTTACAGTGTGCCTAACACACATCCCTATGATGTCAGCTAATTCCTAGGCTTGCACCAAGCTATTCCTACTCTTACACTGTTGGGTGCTGACTAGCATGCAGGCGAAATCTGGGATTCAGTATCATTCCCCTCATTTGCATAGGATTGCCTGCTGATGCATAGTTACAGGTCCCACACTGAGCCTCCCTCCTTAGCAACCACTATTCACTGGCCATGTTGTCTTCTGCCTGCCATTGAGTATAATGCCAAAATAGTGATTTTGGTTAGAATGATTATTTTAGGGGGTTTTTTTCTTATTTTTCACCCGATTCCATTTGCACACCACTGCCCTACACTTAAACAGCCTAGATCAGCTAAAAAAAATAAAAGTTGATTTTGTTATTTTGCAACTGTTTTCCATGCCAATGGCCTTATATTTGACCATTGACATGCTTTCTACATAATATCCACCCTTTATTTGGAGCTGTCATGGCTCCTTTTTATAGTTTGCAGAAATGTACTTGGTTACTGGCAGAGTACATTTCTGCAGATTACACTAGACCTGCATGGCCAGCTTCCAGCTACCTGGATCACAAATTCACCTCATTTGCATGGATTTCTCCTGCAAATGGGGTAATTTGCATACAGGGGCTGAGCCCGTGCAGGACTAGTGCAGGAGCACTCATGCACGTCCCTACAGCTTATTCCTGGATTGCATGGCAAACATATTGCCTGCTGGAGCTCCTGCACTAGTCCTGCACACCATGCAGGGCTTGCTGAATCCAGGGATCTATCTTTTCTGACTTAATTTCTTGCAGAATAACTTCAATGATTTCTGATTGCCCATTTATAAGCTACCCCTTACTATTCACTAACCCAGAAATCCTAAGTTCATGATTTTTTTTCCTGCACCTTATGCCCTGTGCCTTTAGCTGAAGTCAAACCGTTAGCTTAAAAAAACAATATATATCACTCCCATTTAAGTGATCACTTTATTGTACCTCTTGATCAACTCCTTATCTGTGTTCACGTGAGTTATCTCTGTAGTTTGTCTGCTGGAATTCAACTTTTGTATCCCTTAACAGTGTTTCCAAGTTATACAAATCTCAAACGATTATGGAATTTAGTCACTTTAGATAGTTTCTAGGTCATTGAAGTTAAATTAACCCTAAACCTCTGCCAAGCTGGAATGCCAGGCTGACTGCCTCAATTAACTGAGGACCAATGTATCTTGAGCCAATATTTCAACGTCTCAAACATCTCTCTACATTTTATCCACAAAGGATCAAATTTCCAACAATAAATGAGTATGGTAATACATAATGTATCCTTACATGACTGATAATATATATAGACAACTTTTTAAATATAGTCTCCTGCAAAACCACTGAATTATATTTGCCTCTATAAAGTTATGACAAATAGCTTTAACCTTCTGCCAGGCACTAAAACTCCTTCAACATAGCCTCACCCTCCTTCCTCCAGTAGCTGACAATAATATATATATATATATATATATATATATATCTATATATATATATATATATATATATATATATATATGGGTCTACTTCACATAATCAAACACCCAAATGTTTGACTTTCATATGGCCAAGACCATATGATCGAACATTTGAATGTTTGAAAATGTACAAAAAAAAAAAAAAAAAAAACTAAACAGTGGTAGTGGGAAGGCAAGCACCCCTGCACCCCACCACACCCCCACTATTTGAATATACCAACTCTGAGATCGCACTACATTGTGGTAAAAGGAAATCTTCCCATTCCCTGCTGTGGAGATCCCCATTCAGACCATTCGAGCTTTTAAAAGTTGGATCATATGGTCTCTGCCATATGAAAGTCAAGCTTTTAAAAGTTTGACCTTCTAAAGGGGACTCATATACATATACATATATATATATATATATATATATATATATATATATATATATATACATATATATATATATATATATATATACACACACACACACACACACACACACACACACATATATATATATATATATATATATATATATATATATATATATATATATATATGTATATATATATATATATATATATATATATATATATATATATATATATATATATAAATATCTGCTCTCTGGTCGTCTCTGCAAGAGAAAGAACACAGTATCATTCTCCAATAAAACATTGCACTCATAACTAATAAAAAAGTACATTATTCAAAGGGCTATTTGTCCCCATATGCAAGTGTCCAACCTACCACTTAGCAGGCATACACAGAGGCCAACATTCAGTCACTTTTTGCCTCATATTTTTGGTCTGTTTCTCATAAAACTATGGTTTTCTGCCAAATCATTGTCAAATCACTGAGTGTTGAAGTCAGAAAATAAAGACAGACGTATGAGTTCCAGAATTCATATCCTTCAGAAAATTCATGGTAATGCAAAACCTGTTGTTCTATCAACTATCTAAGTTTGCAAGAGTAATATTTGAAAGGTGTTCCTATATTTGGGCCTTTGTCCTCCTATTATTTATGGCTTTGTCTAGATTTCTTGCTCTACGAGGTTGAGAGGTATGCCTCTTACATAGGGAAACCTTCTAAAAGTCGACATACTCATTAGGGACCTAAGCAGTTTCATTAACAATGAACTATTCATCGATTACCACGTGACCACTGTTGTTAGGAAGTCTTTTTATACAGCAAGACTCATCACCAATGGTATATGTTCTACATTAAAGGAAGCCATAATTCTCCCATATTTCTACCTTAATAGGTGAAATCAAGTAGAATGCTCCCTTTGATACACACATTCAGGCACATAACCCAACTTGAGAGAATGTAGCAATTCCTTACTAAAACAGTCAAAGGCATACCATTCTTTGGCTACCCAGACAGCCTTAAAGTGCTCTTACTCCTTTTCATTTCCTATTGACTCTTGAGAGAGGATCTCTGTCCGGCCTAAAGAGCCTCAAGAGGTCCAGTTCTATGCAAATGTCTCTGCAACAGCAAAGCTAATAATGCCCTCAACACATTTTCAAAGGTTATAAACTTCCTGTAAAACATAAATAAGACCTGCTGGTGTGAGAGATATCTATAACAGAGAATACCTCTTTTACAGATTAGGCAGCTTGAATTTGAAGCATAACAATTCTCTTGCTCTACTAAGTGTAGTGTAGTTAACTATATGGCAAATTGTAACTATATCCATGGACTAACCACTTAAGACTTTGTTGAAAAGGAGTTAATTGTAGGCAGAACTAATTTACTTCTGGGGTTCAGTGGTAATCCATGCCTTAGTAATATTAGTTTGGAATCAAGTGGTTAGGCTACCAGTAGTCCACTCTGTCAACAGTCCATTATGCACCCATACATCTACGAACCAATGTCCACAACACAAATTCCTCTCTAGTGAATTCCTATTCATGACTTGTCTTAACATTGTCTTCTACATCATAATTACTGTGCTTTTTTATTGTGCTACAGTAGGCCTTGTACCACATTCATTAACAAGAGGTAACTTAACTCATTAACTCCAAGTACTGTCACATGGCATCTCTCTGCTTAAATCCAAGCGAGCTTTGTGGTGGAAGGGATTGCTGGATGTTACACCCAAGTGCTTCCCACAAGCTAGAGTAACTTTACAGTCATATTTTAGCTCCACTGTTAAAAAGCAAGTTGAAAAAGTACCTGAACTTTGTCAGTTACCTTCTCAACTTGCTCTTCAGAGTGGAGTTACTTGATGATAAGCATCATTGCACAGACTGGGTGATTACTTCAGTAAAGTAAGAATGCATGGTGGGTAGAAACATATGGGGTTTGGAGAAGGAGAAATTTGGGAAATATATGTTAAGCAGATAGGGTGCATCAAATAGGGATAATGATATAATATTTAGCAGTATAGTAGGCAGTAAGGAGATATTAGAGACAAGGTTTGTAAATGACAGAGGAGGATGGGGAGTTAGGGGTAGGTGGTGTAAATGGAGGGAGGAGTAATGATCAGTGTCAGATAACTGCAAGCTGATAATTTATTGCAGTAACAGTTGTATCGCTAAACAGGATACTTCTGAGCTGTTTTGGAAAAGTCATAAAATTATACAATAGACTCATGTATACCAGATACCAGGTTTCTGTTCTGGGGAACTTGTGGAGTAGGGTGTTTTGTTAGTATTTTATATAGTGTTGAGCATTTTGATTGCTTCATACCTGTAAATGAATGACAAGAGATTGTGTTAGATAAAGTACTGCTTTTAATGTTTCAATAACAATTATTTAAGTATGTTCTCAGTTATTTTCTGACAGCCTTTCAGCACATATTAATGGAGGTACAGTATACAAGAAGTGGCCATTTGTGAAGCAAACATAGCTAACTATTTTTTGGCCAGAGTCACCCCTGATCTGGAGTCCCCTCATCTTTAAGTTGAGGAGCAAAACTGAACTTGAGGAGCACAAAAACAAAAACTACTTTCTCCTTTTAAATTTAAAAACATCTGTAGCAAGCAGCTGTTGCAATTTATGCCATACATGGAGTGTTTCACTTCTGACTGAAAATGCAATACAGGTATTTATTTCTGACTACTGGTAGGCACTTTAGACCAAAGCAGGATTTATAGGGGTATGTATATAGTGCTTAGTGAATGCATGATGTGGAGATAGGGTACTCTCCCAATTCAGTAAATACTTCAACATCTCACATACTGAATCAGTGTGATGTAGAAAGAAAGGATTTTCAGAAAGCCAGTAAGCATAAAGCAGTTGCTGCACTGGCTTAGAATATCTAGTGCTATCGTGGTGGCTACAGAAGTGATGAGAAATGACTGAGATTCCAAAATGGCCAGTACTTGCACAGTCAATAGCAAGAGATGGATCTCAGCACACAAAGCAGTCAAGCCCAAAAGACACTGAATCCCTTGTGTATGACACCATGACATTTTCCACTGACTGAATATCATTTTTTTCATTATATTTTAGATGCTATTGCATAGTGGGGATGATAATAGATGTTAATGTAAGCAGTTATTTTCCAATCCTATTGCTAGGATGTTAAATAATTCCTCCTTATCCTCTAGAACTGCATATCCAACTGGGAGGATCTTCTTAGATTGTGTACTCCAATGTGAGCAATGAATATGGTATATTTTGCCTTAATCCCTTATAAACCAGTTGAGATGCCTGTAATTTTAGCCTCATGTAGGCAAGAAGCTCCTTTCAAAGGCTAGAGAGGTTATGTCTTTATATTAACTCCTTCATTTGAATGGAACTGTGGAAGTTTGCTGAGCAACTTCAAATGGCTGGATCCAAAGCTTTTTTAAAGAATCAAATTATGTCCGCACATTTGCAGGCACAGCCTAGGTGAATAGGATCATATAATAAATGAACAAAACATAACATATGCATTTACAGATGCAAGAGTACTCTACATTTAGTTCAAGAAACAATATTGAGCACGTAGTCACCTACATGGGTTCCTAGGGAAAAATGTCGGTTTGTACATTATTATACAAGCTGGCATCTAGTAATCATATCAAGGCATCATTTAGCTAGTCAATGCTTGACACTGCATCTCTTCTGTGTTTGCATTCTCTACTCTGAGGGAAAGTTTGACACCTTGCTACCTGGATCAGCCCTCCTCTCCAGAATAGTCACACTTGTCTTCTTCAAGCCTGCTCCTGGAGATGCCCAGGCTACTCACCTACACCAACATAATTTGTCCTACTTGTTTCTAGTTCTTGTGCAGTTACATAGAGTTTATAGCCTAGAGTCAAATCTTGTATATTTACATAGCTTGTACTTAAAAATCACAATATCTCTCTTATGTAATCTTTTCATTGTGTGCTTCTACTGTAAACCTTAATTTATAATTGCAGAACTTTTCTCCCCGGGTGTCCATTGAAAAAGGGCTCTGGCTAAGTTAGACATTCCCAGTCAACAAACGCCAATTAAATAAATAAATAAATAACACCATAATAATATGATACATCAAAACATGTGTGGGTGGGAGGAAAGGCTTAGTGAGATACGTTATTGTTGATTTTACACTGATTGTGGCAGTGATCAACCAGATATTTTGGACAGTATTTCTGCCGTTGTCACTTCTGGTCTTATTCTAACCAGAGTGATGATTCAGTGAGACAAAAGTTATTATTACTTTTGCAGTAATTCTTACATGGATCAACCAGATATTTCTGACTTTGTGTGTTTGATTCTAATCAGCAGTTGGTACAATGAGATAAATGTTATTACTTGTACACTAATTCCAGCATGGAGCAGCCATATATTTGGGACAATATTTCTGGCTTTGTCCATCATGTGTAGAATTTAGGTGAGAGGAAGGGCTCAGTAATATTTAAGTGTTATACTACTTTTAATGAATGTCTAGACAACAGGTTGTGTACAGCAAATATCAGCTTTGTCTGAACATGTAGAACCCTGCAATAACGAAATGCAAGCCATTATCACATTATTAATTCAAAATAAGTGCAGTTACAGTAGAACACTGAGTCACTATCACTTGTCAGGAAAACTCTCAGCAGCTGCCACTGTTATTCACATCACTAAAAGTCATTATCACATTGATGAATGTACAAGACAGATTTGTTTTCTGTCTATGTTTATCTCTCCTGTCACTCTCCATCCCTTCAGGTAAAGTAAATGTATTTAGGGTCAGGGTAAGAGACATTAGATTGGCTCCCCCATTGATTCCTTATGTCCTTTGCAGAAAAGTCACATGGATATGGAAAAAGCAGAGGTAGCTTACACAGGTATGGGACTCTTTAGATGCCCTTGAGTGCTATTGAAGTCCCATGCCTGTCTTGGGTTTATTAGTGGAGTGGTGGTCCTGACCCTGCCTTTTCTCTTTACATGTGCCCTTTCTGTAGACCCTTGTCAGTATCTTTTCATGCAGTATTTTACCTAGGGCAAGAATGTTTCTGTTTACAGTGATTTGTACCCAAGAGCAGGGGAATGACAAGTGAGTCCATGGCCATTCCTACATTCACTGAGCTGCCAGCCATGCTTCCAGAAATTACAAATACTATAACTTGATATTCCCCACATCTAGAGTGAAGGTACACTGGATTGCAAGAAGAGGTATGTATTAGAGTGGCCTCCAGTTGTTGAAAGAGAAGTGTTCAATCTACCCTGAACCTGACATACTTGTGTTGCACAACGGAGGGAATGATGTCATCACTCATCCACTTGTAGAGCTGAGGTTTCAAATCAAGGCAATTTTTGAACACATGCAGTAGTGGTGCCTATGATGTCATTTTGTGTGGTCTGACATAATACTTTGCCAGAAATAGAGAAATGCAAACAGTCAACAGGCAGCACACCACGCCATATGGTTACAGAATGGGTTCATGCATGGCTTGATGTACAGGGTCATCAGATCAACAATCAGTCATAACACCATCACTGCAGAAGATGTTCACCTTTTCATAAGTGATGGAGTTCACCTAAACGAAGATGGCATTGACCTGTTGTTGACTTATCTGTACAAGGCATGATGGTAGCAGTGCATGATATACTGGCAACATGCTCCTAGTGAAAAAATACGGAAAACAACCATGACCAATTAGGACCACTATGGTAAGTAAAATATGAAATTTTATGAAAAACTTTTTCACTACATACAACACAGTAAAATAACTCTAATTGTAACTGTTCTAGGGAACGTGTCAACATGCTAAGTAATACCTACTTTTGAAGACAGTAGTGGTACTTTCAACATGTTGAATAAACTGTGTCTGTATGCTGTACAGATATCACAGTTTGTGTAGGACTGAAGTTATATAAATTATGATATTTTTCATATTTTGGTAAATAACTTTGCTAGGGAACATGTCAACATGCTAAGTAGTACCACATTTTGAAGACAGTATTAGTGCTAACAATATGGTAAAAGAAGTGTGTCTGTATGCTCTACACATGTACAGATATCACAGTTTTTTAGGACTTAGTTTAAGAAATTTTTGATATTTTTTCATATGTTGGTAAATAAATCTGATAGGAAAGATGGCAAGGTGATGAGTGAAATATCCTTTTTGAAGCTACTATCAAAATGTACAACTGTAAAAATATGAATTGTGAGTATCATACATTGACAGATATCCCAGTTTACTTGTAGGATTATGAAAATTAATATGTTTGCCATATTTCTGTGTGTATGTGTGCAAGGAAGTAAGGTAAGGTCAGGGGTGAAGTGTAATATTCACAGCACAACAAACAAACATAAATTTCTGCAAAGAAATTAATGCTGACATGTGACAAGGACAGAAATGAAATACTCATCGTACTTGTCTCATTATGGAATGGTGTGGCAGTGGACTCAGGGTTCATTACAGTAATATAGTAATGAGGGAATCGTGCTGTGCTAGGTCTCACTGGTAGAATCTTGTCAACATCAATACACACAGGCTGGATGTGTATAATTGTGTTAGCAAGTATGCCTTCATCACAAGGAATTCTGCTGCCGGCAGTTTTTTTTTCTTATTATGTAACATAGTTAATTTTACTTCTTTTGTTTTCATAGTGCCTTACTGTGATGTTGATGTACTAGTCAGCTCTTTGTTCTGAGCAAAGCATCAGAAGTGATGGAGGGGTCACAGTGCTCAGAGACTGTAGAACCTCTTTCCTATGAAGCTGGTGTGCCATCATGATTAGAACCAGCCCACATGCAGGTAGTGTACTGTTTGTGAATTGTGTACAGTCCTAAGGAGGGGTACTTTGCATATGTTTTATGCAAAAGGCATGTACAGAGATGGGTAAGACTGCAATGTATGCAATTTTTAATGATTTGTAAAGGGTGTTGGTACTCAATGTATTAACTATAGTTCATGGCATACAGTGCTTTAAAAAAAGCAGCAAGAGTTTCAGCACAGTTTCTCAAATAATGATCCAAGGCTGCTCCTCAGGGGGTTCTTATTAGAAGAATGAACACTTAAAATAGGAAACGTTCTTCTATTAAACTTAAAAACCCGAAACCGCAAAATGTCGAAAGCACAGAACAGTGATTTTTTTCCCAGGGAAAAAAATTGCTGGGCCATTCTCAGACTTTGCTGTTTTCTTCACTGTGGTGCGATCTCGGAGTTTGTATATTTAAGTTGGAGGGTGTGGGGGACACAGCCCCCCACATTGGGGAGTGTGGAGGCCGAAGTCCCCCACTTTATTTTGTTTGTACATTCTTTTTGTTTTGGATCAGCGATTTTTTTCCCTGGGGAAAAGATCACTGATCCAAGCCGTTGACATTTTAAAGTTTGGGGTTTTTCAGTTTGATTCTAATATAGACCCTCCTCAGGACAGCATAGACATGTGTCATCATTTGTCCTATACCATACATATATTTCACACATTAATAACCCTGGAATAACTGTCAGAACTGAATTATAGTCAACAAAGAAAGACATAGACAGAAGCTTTCCTTGCATTATGCTTGTACCTAACAAGTATTAATACCTGGAAATAATATAAAACTAAGTTTAACTGTTTAACCTCAACCGCAGCAAAAAAGATTTAATTATCTTTGCTTGCAATGATTTTTTTTCCAGATATGGAACTCAAATATTTCTGGAAAAAGCTCTTCATAACATAGTGCTCATAGGACAACCTGACAGAAGGTCAGAGATCCAGCAATTTATTTTCTTTGTTAACATGCAATATCCAGAAGTTGCCATCGCAGAACATATACTTGAAGGTTAAATATAACCTGTAATTCTGTGGATTATAAAAAGAAAATCATGCTTCTCAGTTCAATGTCAGTCAGTGACTAAACACAAGTACAAACATTTCTGGACAACTTAATCAACATTGTGTTCTGTGACATACAAGTCACATTGATCATTTCTCTGAGCATCACTGAAATGAAACCTCTTTCCTCCTTGTGACCAAAGCAATAAAAAATGCAATATTGAAAATGCAATAATGTTAAAATCTGCTAAAGCCAGTTTCACATATGTTCTGTTGTCATTACATGTAAAATAAATTACGTGCTAACAAGAATATTTATGAAAAAGACATTTTGGCTATTTATAATTTTTAAAGGATAGTCACCCAATTATTCCATTTTGTTTCAAATTACTAAAATACAGTCTAACATAAATGATCTACCCATAAGGCCAATTGTTTCAGCCAGTGGCTCAAAACCCAAGCCCCTGACAAAAGTTGTTGATGGCATGCTGAAGCAGGTGTTTACCAGCCATAGTCATATTCTTAAGGATTCTTGGTCATTTTTAAATCAGCTTAAGCATATATACATGAATGATGAGCACTATTTTATGGTTCCCTTTTAAAATCGTGAAGGTCCACTTACCTGAATACGGAAACGTCAACATGTATACGTCGAATCGTGAAAACACCGATCGTCCTGAAGTGCGAAATCCAAAATGTTGAATCGTCATGGTTTTTGGCCCTTCTGCAGTATAGCTCTGTAAGGTAAGTGTGCAATAGTTACGGACCTTAGGGTTAGGGTGCGGGTTAAGGTAAGTCCATAGATAGTAATGTATGTAAGGTTTAGTGTAGGGTTAGAAGCAGGGTTTTGTTAAGTGTATGTGTGTGGGTTATTTATTTTGTTTGGGTATAGCTCCATAAGGTAAGTGTGCGATAGTTACGGAAATTAAGGTTAGGGTGCGGGTTAAGGTAAGTGCATAGATAGTAATGTATGTAAGGTTTAGTGTAGGGTTAGAAGTAGGGTTTTGGTTAGTGTATGTATGTGGTTTATTTATTTTGTTTGGGTAGGTAGTATGTAGCGCGCAGTGGGGTTGGACAACTATGACTTTGAGATTTTGAACTTCGCGGTTTAGGGCGTTCGGTGTATTCGCGGTTCGCATAATATGTGTCAGTGATTACGTATTCGCTGAATAGGCCGTTCGTGGTTCTAATATAGACCCCTATTTTACTACTATTGAAGAAGCGTGCGTTAAAGCAGTAAAAGCAATCTTCTGCAGTTTTTTTGGAATAAAAAGATTTTTTTTGACACACAACACTTCTTGCGTGGTGTATCCTGACTACTGTTCCAGTTTAATGAATGTAAAAATGTAATTTTCACTGATCCTAGCCTGATGCAGGATTGGACTGGTTTCATGAACTATTAGTGTCTCTTTTGAAATGTTGACTAATTTAGAAGTTAAAATTATCATGAAGTTAATAACCCTAGTAGTAGACAATAACTACATGTTTTTTGATCAGAAATATTTTAAATAGTTTCAGGGTTTTACCATGTGTGCCACTTGTACTCCAGTTTACTCTAATGCTGTTTTATTGACATGGGACAGGGAAGTTGTCTTTAAAAGTGCATTTTTCAACAACTGTGTGACATATTATTTTAGATGACATTTTCTTGGTACTATAAGGGAATATCCCTGAATATGAACAGTTCAAACATTTTTTGGGTACTGGCTTTTTGCAGTTCAACTATCAGTATGATTTGGAGGAGATTAATTATCTAGTTATATTGTTCAAAAAGGACCACAAAGGGGCTTTATCTGCTTGTATTTATTGAAAACCTAAATTTAATTATAGTTTTTTTATATTTTACCCTTATCCACCCCCTCCATTAGAAAAAAGGCCTTGTCAGAAGCCAGTTCATTAGACTATCTAGACATACATCTGATGAGGACAAATATCTTCTTGAGGCCAAAAATTTGTGAGATATGTTCCATAAGAGGGGATATCCTGAAGACCGAGTGAGGTCCATTAATCAGAGGGTCAGTGATGAGCAGTTAACTAAATAAGGCCCTATTATTACAGTTATGACATTGTGCACATGGCTGATATAGCTGTTAAGTGATGCTCATTGGTTATACATTATTCCCTCGATTCATCTGTAGTAAGGGATACCACTGTTAGAAATTGGTATATCTTGTATCCACCTACTCCCCATCTTGGCTCCTGCACACCTCTAATCAGCAACTACTAGCAATCCATTCACCAAAGAAAGATGTGGGTAAATTACTATACAAATTCTCAGTTGCCCAGTCCTGGAACAAACTATCCTTAGACTTATGTACCATTATACACCCATCTCACTTTAAAAAGGAACTTAAACAGCATCTGCTCAACTCCAAAATGTGGCCCTGTCATAACCTCTCCTAACCCCCACTTTCAAAGTCTTAACTCCTACCCTTTCTACCTTGACTGCTATGTACAGCCTAACAAATCTCTCAAGTATAAAGCAAATACACTTTGCAGTCACAGGGATTATTCATCTCTAAATATTTTTACTTATACAAGGTCTCATGCTGGTATACTATCCTACTCTTAATCCCTCCTCTACTCTTCCTATTATGTATATATCTTATCCCTCTCTTGGCTTTATCATTAGATATGACTAGCAGCTTTTCTCTTTTGGTTTTATTCTTTACTTATAGCTAGCAGATTTCTAGATGTACCTGGACCTTGTTTTACCATTTCTTCACAACCTTCTCATATTGTAGACTAAATGGGAATCTTAGACTAAATGGCATATTTTCTGCTGCAAAATGTTAAATGAATGTAACCAACTGTAAATTGTTTATACCTGTAAAATGTACCCTGGATGTGACTAGATTTATATTGTATATCTCTAACTGCAGCTTTTCTCCTCGGGTCACCACTGAAAATGGGTTTCTAGCCCAGCTGGACTAACCTGGCTAACACGTCAATAAATAAATAAAAATAAATAAATAAATATTTTGAAAACCAGTAACATCCTTATGTCCCTATGAAATGCTTACACACATAGTATGTATAACAGAAAGAGGAACATGACAAATATTTTAGAAAGGAAAAATGATTTAGGAGATGATATACTTCTGGGTCAGACGACAATGTGGCCATTGTAAGCAATTGCAATATAATAATTATTTTGAGAAGGGGCACATTATTAAGGTTTTAAGTAAATTGAGGAAAGGGGAAAATTCAATTGTACTGTAGTGGTTTATTTGGCATGTTGTGAGCTTTGACAGGCGTTTAATATTAACAAAACAGAAAATGCCCTGTACAAAAGGACTTGTCAATAGAATTACTGTTTTAGGAAGAAGGGTGATAAAAGTGCCTTGGCACATCATTCAGTAACTTATTTAACTTTTAAATCTTTTTTTGTTTTCCGTACTTAAGTAAGTTGAGGCTACTACACATGGAGGTGACTGGAAGAAATCATTGTAATATTGTGAAGTTCTATGGCAACTACGAGTTAAAGCAACATCCCTACCAGGACTAAAACATAATATTTCTTTGATAAGTATTTTAAATGTAGGGCTTCCCATGTAGATTGAATTTGAACTCTCTGTCTCATTATTCCCAATGCCCACACTCTTACCTCAGCCTATTAATCTCTTCCACCCCATCTCACATTTACTTCTATAAATCTCTCATTCTACATCATGCTCCATCTCCCCACCTGTTTTCTCACTTCAGCCTTCCTCATATCCCACCTTTGCCCCCTTCTGTACCTTACTATCCTTCCTGGCTCCAAACACTCTTTACCATTACATACAACTTCTTTCTCTCAAACAATCGCCCCTCATTCCTTCTCCTCCATATCCCATGAACTTTACCCTCTAAATGCAACTCTCTTCTATAAATTTAAGCTCCCTCCAACACCTCACTCTGCTAACCCACTTCACTTCACTGGCAATAGTAGACCTTTCCTCAACCACACTCCTATCTTACCCTACCCATTCAACCTGATCACCCATCTTTTACATCTATTCTCTCTCTCTATTTCTGGTGACATCCATCCCAGTCCTGGTCCCACTGTCTCCATCAACATCTGCTCCTCTACATCACCACAATCATCCTCTCCCAAAATCATCCACCTAGCTACAATCAATATCCAAAGTATTGATAATTAAATACCCATATTACACGCCTAGCTGTCACATAACCACCCCTACAAATTAACTGTCTCAGAAACCTGGCTCAAACCTCATATCAAAGATACTGAAATTCTTTCCTCTGACTACCAATTCATACAGAATGACAGACCTACAAGAAAGGAGGAGGGGTAGCCCTAATTAACTCCTCTTCTCTAGCAGTCATTCCATACACTAACTCCATTCCTAAATTATCTCCTGCTGAACTATCCATAGCCTTCCTAAAAATCAACAAACAGAAATCTTTATGTATAAATGCCATCACATTCCCCTGGTAATAACATCCCCATCTTTGAAGACATTCTCTCATGGTTCTCTAGTCCAATATCAAAAAGGAAACATTCATTCTGGGCAATGTAAACATCAACTGGGCCACCATCTCCTCCCAATCTCCAAGCCAAACAATTAATCTCTTTAACTTCTCCCAGCTAATAAACTACCCTACCAGACCCAGTAAAGACAGTTCCTCTGGTGCTACACTAGATTGCATCTTAGCAACTCATCCCAACTTAATCTCAAACAGTGGAATTATACCTGAGCCTCTTAGTGACCTGCATTTTAAAACTGCATTTTACCTGACTTTGGCCTAGCACTCAAGTGTGGGGTCATTTATTGCAGTGTTGTGATTATTTTGCTACTTGTGTATCTCTGCTACCTTTAATCTAAAAGAAAAAAAAATCTTGCTTTTTTCCCACTTTCTGAAATTTAAGAAAGTTCAGTTACAGATCTGCTGTTCTGAACTGTTTGTAAGTTTCTTGGAGGCCAGTGCTTGCTTGGACTAAAGGGAAGTCTCTGTGTTAACCAGTGGCAGTGGTTAACACTGAACAGCCTGCCTGTCCCTGTAAGAGTGGTTACTGCCTAGAAGCTGTAGTTTTATTGGCCATTTTGGGTCAATTATAAACTCTTTGATCTCTGTCTCTTAAAACCCTGCAATCTTCTTTTAGGGTGGTCTTGCACACAGAGCAGCATCAGGCAGCGCCGCTTAAACAAGCTTAAACTATTCCCAGCTCCACAAAGTTTACTCTTCACTTTTTCCCTTAGAACTGCTCTAAATCTCAAATTAAGCACTCTATTATCATTCTAAAGCCCTGCACTTGCTCGTATAAGTAATCTCATAGGTAAACACAAACTAAAGCACTACATCCTCTTATACTCCTTCAAAGCACTTGCTCCCTATTGGTTCTTTCTGATCAGTCAATAAGTAGTTCCCTATATTATTCAGGCATGTCCAAAGGTCAGTTTCGAGTTTACTCTCCAGTCCAGCTGGTGAATCTGGGAATCTTGAGGCAATGTTACAACTGCCTTATGTATACAGACCACCCTCTCCTCCTCCCAACAAGCTCAAATATATGTGAGAGATGCAACTATATAGCCAAACTGGAGGCTAAGCTCTCTCAACCCAGTACTGGCACAGCCTGTCAGGAGGAGAAGGTAACCACACACACCACAAATCCAGTCTCACATAGACCTATCGCATCACAAACCAAACACATAAACACACAAAAACATACTCGGAGGCTCTAAATAAAAATCTGCCTAAGCAGCAGAGACCTCCAAAGCAGACATCCAAGCAACACCTACCACAAAACAATATCCACGTAGCACAGCTCACAAAATCAGTGTGCCACACAGTCACAGCCCTTAAGGCTAAACAACACATCTAATACACTTGTAATAGGTGATGCTATTGTCAGACACACTGACTTCCCACTCACCAGGCTGAACAAGGAGAAGGTCACTGTAAGCTGCCTGTTGGGTGCCAGGATCTGCCATCTAACACAAGCACTCGGCTCACTCCAAAGCAAGTACAAGTATGACTCCGTCATGGTCCATGCTGGTGTGAATGACCTGAGACATACCTCCCTGGACTACATGAAAAAAGATGTACAGGAGCTCTTTGATCATGTAGCCCAGGCCGGTATGACCCTGACCTTGAGTAGCATCTTACCCTCACCAAGAATGATGCCACAGTATAAAGACAAAATGATCAATTTTAACAACTGGCTAAAGTATTGGTGTCATTCAAAGGGGATCCAGTGTCTGTCAGCCTGGGATGACATGCTCGACAAGCCACGTTGCTTCGCTAGGGACAGCTTGCACCTGTCACCCCTGGGTTTTTGAATACTGGCTAAGGCTCTTGCCTCCCCCATAGTGCCTCTTTTAGGCAAGGCTCAAAAGGCAAACCCACCCCCATAGACAACACAAAGAAAAAAAACTAAGGGTAATGCTGCTCAACACCAGAAGTCTAAACCTCAAGATGCACGCACTCGAGACTCTCCTCAGTATGGAGAATATCGATATCTGTGCAGTAACAGAAATCTGGTTCAAGGCTCCCGAGAGCACCCCAGCACTACCAGGCTATACTTCATACCATGCTTTCTGGCCCCAAAACTCAGACCGAAACACAAAAGGAGGGGGAGTATCCATATTTATCAAAGATACCCACACCTCCAGGTTAGTGGCACTGCACGACGCTTCGGAGACCATCCATGTGCAAATAACAGTGGGCAAAACTGCCTTTCAGTTTGTAGCCTGCTACAGACCACCCTCCCAAATGCAGGAACCTCACTCGGCTTTCCTGAGAACACTGGAGAATATGAAGGTCTCTCCAAACACTATTATATTGGGTGACTTCAACTACCCAAACATCGATTGGGAAAACTACTCAAGCTCAAACACCCTAGCCCAATGGTTCCTAGAATTTATAAACTCAAATTCTATGGAACAACTGGTCACCACTCCCACAAGAGGGGAAAACATACTGGATCTGGTCATCACCAACATGGGGTCTCTATGTTCCACACCAGAGGTATACCTCTCTTTGGTAAGATCAGACCATAAACAAATCTCACTGGACATCCATATTCCATCCCCACCCCTAGCCAAGGAAACCACGGTGAAGAACTTCGCAAAAGCAAACTTCACACTTCTCAAAACTGAGGTGGAATCCTTCAAAGCCCCCGGGCCAGTGGACAATATGGCCCAAAATGCAGAATCCTTTACAAAAGCATTCTATGGACACCTACAGGAATGCATGGAGCATGCTATCCCAAATAAAACCAAGACTCACTCCTCCAAAGGCAGGAGACCTGTCTGGTGGACCCTGGCCATAAATAAACTATACAACAGAAGGAGAAAGCTACTACATGACAGAGCAAAATCCCAAAAAGGGAAGGCGTCACTGATCAGTACTAGCAAGAAACTACGATCCCTCATAAAATCTTCTAAGGCTAGCTTTGAAAGAAAAATTGCACAAGACACTAAAGATAATCACAAGGCCTTCTTTAGTTATGTCAGAAACCTGGGAGGCAACTCCCAGCTATGCTCTGAGTTAGTACAAAATGACAAAAAATTCACTGAACCCACAGATATTGCCAACATCCTAGCAGAAAGGTTCAGTGCAAACTCCCCCCCGTCCCCCCCAAAAGAGCAAATGTCTATCCCAACAGAGTGTAGCCTTCCTGAGATCACAGATGCACAGGTGAGAGCTGCCCTCTCCAAAGCTAAGAACACAGCATCAATGGGACCAGATGGTGTCCCAGGCTGCGTCTTACATGAGCTCCAAGAAAAACTAAACCCTCATATAAAGTCACTGTTCAATCTCAGCCTTACTACAGGATATGTTCCCAAGGAATGGCATACAGCAACAGTGGTCCAACTCCACAAAGGTGGTGCCACAACAGACCCCAGAAACCATTGCCCTATAAGCCTGACTAGCCTGGTCATAAACAAAGACATTGGGAACCTCCAGACACTGGATCTTACCCAATTCGGCTTCGTTAAGGGCAGATCTTGCCTCTTGAACCTGGTCGACTTCTTTGAAACAGTTACCGAAGCCATAGATGAAGGGAAGGTAGTCCACACAGTCTACCTGGACCTCGCAAAGGCCTTTGACACAATACCCCACTCGGGCATCATAAATAAGCTCACCAGCTTAAATATCAACCCCTATGTCACAAGATGGGTTGCAAACTGGCTCAGGGATAGAACCCACATGGTCAGAATAGCAGGTGCCATGTCAGACTCTAAACCAGTTACAAGTGGTGTCTCACAAGGCTCAGTCCTGGGACCTCTCTTGTTCGGTATATATTTCTCTGAGGTACAGGCTAACACGGGTGGACTATGGCTGACCAAATTCGCAGATGACTGCAATCTGGGTGCTATAATCGACTCTCTGATTGACACATGCATCCTCCAAAAGGGTCTCACAGAGACGGATAACTGGTGCCAGAGCCATGGCCTAAAACTAAATGCCAAAAAGTGCATAGTCATCCCCTTTGGAAAAAACAAAGTGCCCACAAATTACCACATAGGTGGTAATCCATTAAGTATGGAAGAAGTAATTAGGGACTTGGGGACCCAAGTAGATAGCAATCTCTCCTTTGATAATCATGTTGCCAAAGTGGTTAGAAAGACCTTCTATATAGCCCACCTTATCATGAAAGGGTTCACATCTAGATCAAGAGAGGTCATTGTGCCCCTCTACTCATCACTTATCAGGCCCATAATTGAGTACAATGCCCCGTTTGGGATGTACCTTACCCGACACCTTCAGCAACTGGAAAGACCCCAAAAGTATCTCACCAAGAGGATCAAGGGGCTCAGACAGATGCCCTATGCAGTTTGGCTAAAGAAACTCCAGCTCTACTCAGTTGCATGCCGCCTACTCAGAGGTGATCTGTGTCTGACGTATAAAGCCATGTCCAACCCAGAATTAATGGACATGCTTCACCTCAGGAAGTCTAAATCCCTTAGAGCTACATGCTCCAGGGACCTGAACCTCAGCACAGAAATAAATAGGACATGCTGGAGGGACAGATTCATATCCCAGAGGCTCCCCTCACTCTGGAACAAAATCCCAATCCATGTCAGGCAGAGCCCCTCACTGACCCTCTTCAAGAGAAATCTTGACGAATGGATGGGAGATCGTAAGTTTACCCCTGGGATATCTTCTGTGTTGCTGCTTGACAGAGGTACAGTAAACAAACCTTAAAAGGGCTACCTTCTGTGACCTACTATACAGAGGCACAGTCAACTAATCTAAAAGGGTGGCGAAAGCCAAACATACTCTGGCTAGGCTTATAAATGTCCTAGGGCAGATAGCCTAGTATCAACCTATGAACCTATGAACCACCTACCAGCCTATGCCCTCTGGTGTGCCTCTTCTGTCCAAATGCAACATAAATACATTCAAACTCATAATCTCACCAACTTCAATCCACAGACATTTTTCGACTATCTGAAAAAAATGAATTGCGCCCCCTTTAAGACTCTGCCTCTGGATAGTGCAACAAATTACTTCAACAAAACCTTCCTAGACTTACTAAGCAGCCTAGTCCCTCTTAGAACAAAAATAATAAAAGCCAAAACCATTCCCTGGCATTCTAAAGAATCCAGAAAACTAATGCACCTCAGAGACAAATGCTGGAAGCAATACCAAAAAAATAAGTTAACAAACTGCCTAGTCAAATTCAAACAACTCCGCAACTCAGTGAAGAAACTAATAACTAAAGACCATAAGACTAATTACATAACTCCAATTAATTATTAATTAATTATTAATTATTATTAACTCCAATCAGAACATAATTCTAACCCCAAAATGTTCTGGAATTGCATTTCCTCTCTTCTAAACCCTGGTAGAAAAGACAACCCATGCCCTAACCCAAACTCCCCAGACCATGAAATTACATCTAATTTCAACACCTTTTTTTCTGCCTGCATAGCCAAACTAACCGCAAACGTTCCCATCCTCTCTCCCTCTCATAGTCCCCCATCCACTGCTTTTCCCTCTAACACTCCACCTTTCAGTCTTAATCATATCCCCAGCAGCAGCATAAAAAACTCCTCATTAAACTAAAATCTTACTCCTACACTCCTGATAACCTGCCTCCATCATACCTTAAGATGGCTGCAGACAGCATTGCCCTCCCATTTCCATTCTTATCAACAGGTCCATCCAAGAAGCCTATGTCCTCTCACTCTGGAAGAAAGCTTTTGTCACCCCCTCTCCACAATGGCGGCATTAACACAGAAACTACTAACTTCCATCCTATAGCTATTCTCTCACTTCTTTCTAAAATCCTCAAAAAGTGCTTTCAACACAAACTCTTGCCATACCTAACACACAATCAACTTACCCCAACACAACATGGTTTCAGGCCTGGCCACAGCACTACCACTGCTCTTCTGGCCTTCCTTGAAACCATTAATTGTGCTCGTGACTCTGGGAAAATCATATCAACCCTTTACTTAGATCTCTCCAAAGTCTTTGACACTGTCTCACATCCTCTACTCTTATCTGAACTTTTCTCCCTCAATTTCTCTCCTTCCTCCATAACCTGGTTTACAAGCTATCTTTCCAACAGGCAACAAGCTGTTAAATGGAAAATTTACACTTCATCCTTACTCAACAATCCCTCTGATATCCCCAAGGCTCTATTCTTCGACCCTTACTTTTCAATATTTTCATTAATAACTTTCACAAATCCATAGATAATGCTACACTGATCCAGTATGTTGATGGGTCCACAATCATCTGTACAGCAAACTGTCCCTCTGAACTCCTTCAAAAAATCCAAACAGCCTTCTCCAATACTGAAACTTAGATGCCAAACAACCATCCCGCTCTCAGCGCTAACAAAACAAAAATCATGATATTCTCTCCTTCGAGAAATTTCACCATAGACAAAAGCGCTTTTAAAATAAAAACCCACAATAACACTCTAATTGTACCACACACCAAACTACTTGGAGTCACCATTGATGAACATTTAAAATTCAATATCCACATACAAAATAATATGAAAAAATCACCAAAAACTAGGTCTGCTGTATAGACAAAATAGCTGTCTAACCACTTCTATCAGACATACTCTTGCCTCCTCCTACCTCCTCCCCTGTCTTATGTAATGTTCCCCTCTACTTACTCATTTCCAGTATAGCCTAAAAAATAAGCTGGAAGCCTGCTATGACACTGTAAACCTGCTACAGGGTCCACATACTCCATCCATCACTGCCATTCCCTCCATTCCCTAAACTGGCTTGAGCTTCCTAATTACCTGAAATTCATACAACTCACCACGGCTCACAAATTCATATTCCAACTCTCCATCTGCCCCTTCCTTCATCTACCTTAACTGCTTCCCTCCCCAATCATACTCTTACATCTGAAAACCAAAACCTCCTTAAAATCTATAAACCCCTACAACCACCTGGTCATTTACTTCTACCACACTCCTTAGCTAAACTATGGAATCCCCTCCCCCCACTGTACTCACAACCACTATAGTTTCAAATCTCTCCTCCAGCCTTACCTTACCTCAAACTGGGACTTTCCCTGCTCCCTTCCCATCTAAATTACACTGTTGTCTCTTTCAAACCTCCCTTTAATCTCATCTACTATCACCTCTGAGCACTAACATTATTGTTAGAACAAACACTAAACTTGCATACACACTTCATGACATGTACTTTTAATTATATTCTCTGTATTACTTTTGACTTTATATATATTTTAACAATTCTGTTTAAATGTATACTCCTTAATTTTGTATTTGTATTTTAAATTGTATATTTATGCTTTTGTATACTCTATATTCCATACTGTACTTATGTTATATTTTGCTAACTGCTTTTGGAGTTTTTCTCCCTGGGCCTCCACTGAAAATGGCCTTTGCTTGACCCATTGGACTTCCCTGGTCATCAAACTGGAAATTAATAAATTCATTCTTTATATATATTGTCTCACATATATACTTATCGACATCTGTATGCTCATTTTTTAATGTCAACTGCAATGTTATTATTATATGCCAAGTGGTTTTAAGGTAATTGATTTGGTTATTTTATATATAAGATTTTATTTATGACTGTTACTTTAAGGGAGGTGGTCATATGACGCTAGGAAGTTCTAAACTCTTCCATGGTTTGACAATTATTGGTTCTGATGAAGTGTTTAAACACAGCAGATGAAACCCATTAACTAACACTTTATTTTGACCATGGTGTTTTAATAAATTAATTTTATTTACACTGTGTTGTGAAAGCGATCTGGTTGCTCACTTTACTGTAATCATTAGTGGTGTTCTGGTTTTAGAATGTAGGTAATGATAAGAAATAATGAATAATAACATATACAAAACACCATATAATTCTCAACACTAGTAAAAACATGGAAATATAAGTGTTTTAGAAAGCTATGATGCTAACAGTTTTTTTCATGTTATTTATGTTTCTGTTTTGCTTGCCGCTAATCTTATTTTGTCTGGAGTGCTAAGAAAGTTGCATCTCTGCCATTGTGTCCAAATGATTTGCCTTACTAACTGGATCTGATCAGAACTTGAACAGCAGATAAGTGGTTTTAAATATATATACATATATATTTATATATATATATATATATATATATATATATATATATATATATATATATATTTGCATTGCTGTTTTCCGACACTGACAAGTGCATTTTGCAAATCAGAGTGCATTTTAGCAGTAATATCGTGTACATTGTGATGACAGGTAATTTTGCAAATCAGAGTGCATTTTAGCAGTAATATCGTGTACATTGTGATGACAGGTAATTCTTTTTTTTCTGGGCATTCTGATCACTGATAGCCATGAAATAACTTGCATTCTGATTAACTTTTACTTTTTTTTTTTGCTTGTTATTCATAACTCAGTTTTGCCACCAATCTCGCTCTGGCTGAAATGCTGTGAGCAGTGTGAATTTGTGCTAGTTACCAATGTAGTGGGACTTATTTGACATATTTGATTACTACTATCTTTGAACACCAGATACGTGGTTGTTTATTTATTTTTGCATTATAATTTTATACATTGTATGCCAATGGGTTGTTACTAGATTTTTGCTTCTTATTTATGACTCTGTTTCACATTCCCTCGCATGCTGCTGTGCTATCTATAAGTCTGCTGGAGTACTTTCTAAATACTAAGTAGTGAGCACATGAATACATTTTACCATACAATCATTGGACTATATCATTGAGAGTCTAATGCCATCTATTATCATGATAGAGTGCTCAACATATTCTATTAAAAGGTTCATAGGTAAGTACTAAGCTAGCAGCCCTAGCGGACAACTTTAAGCCTAACCAATTTAACTTAATGAAAATCAAACCTGTACTTCCTGTTGGTACACCAATCCCCAACTTTAGAATTATACCCTATACCTTGTAACTGTGAGGTAAACACTAAACATTACACCTGCCCTCAACCTCCATTATACCCAAAACAGGGTTTGATTCCCTTAGTCCACGTTTGTGACTTTGAGCTCTTCACTAAACCAGATGACAGTACTCTGGGACAACTAAACTTTTGGGCAGCTAAGAGTAGCTGTGCTAAGTTGCTACATGATTCTTGTGGAGCATTGCAGTGTTAATATTTAGCTATGGTTGAGCATAAATGTATTTGGTCATCTTATTTATTAAATGGGCAATTAATTGAGGCTATTCTGCCATGGCTGTCGTTGATTCTAATTGCTGCAAACTAAGTCTGATAGTTGGTAAAGAGGATAAGCTACTTCTGTGGTAAAGGGTTTGAATCTCACATCCTACATTTTTCTACAGTGTGACCTTGAGCAATTCACAAAAGCAGATGACAGTACTCTATGGCAACTAAAAGTTTGGTCTAGGCTCATTTATGCTCTCTTGGACTGCAAGCCTAGTAACTACCTAAGTGCATTATCATGTTAGTTGCTGTGAATGCCCTGCCTTCTTCTATTGTCTCCTTCCCACAGCCTCCTCAAACAGTCCTACTACAATAAATCATCAAGGCTGTGTTGTTATCCATACCTGAGAATAAGTGCTAGCAACTGCTGTCCATATCTGTAACTACCAATAGTTCACACCAAACTGCACTCGACCACCTATGCTTTGCTTATAATTAGGCATGTGTTTCCATAATTTATTTATCATGCCATTCCTTCCACACTGAACTGTATTCAGAAGTAGGTGACAACAAAATCAAATCTACCTGAACAAAACTGGAAAGCAGTCCAGCTTGCTTCCCTTATAGTACTTGGTATCCTCAAGCAACGTATTAACTGTCACCATCTCACATACAATGAATTTCTACTAAACATAAATTCTCAGTCTGTGAGAGGTGAAAATATATTAGCATTCTGGAGGTATTCCTCTCACAAAGTAACATGGTCTGAGAGTAGCACATATAACCACTGCCTTCAATTTCTCAATAAAAATACACTTAAATATCTTAAGCAGAGGCCATTAAAAACTCAGTACCAAAGCCTCCAAGAATTAAGAAGACTAGATCTTAGCAGCTATCCAGATCCACACATATTCCTTACTCTCAAGAACCAAACAGCCACCAGGCATCAGTACATCACCCACCTCAAAGCTGTAAATCTATGAAATTAAACAGAAGTGCCTTAGTTATTGGAACCTCTGCATAATCATAGGTCACAGTTAGTTGACTTTCTGTTGTTAGGATCCATAATCATAGGGGATCTCAAGTTCCTATAACCAAACTGATATGTCTATGATCTAGTAGTAGTCCATGCACATGTAAATGACTTGAGGTACACAACCTTGATGAACATACAGAGAAATGTGATGGATTTCACAATGGATTTCTCCAATGTAGTAAAGACACTGGCTCTGACAGTAATCCTTTCTTCGCCCATAATTATACCTAGATACAGAGGAAAGATTGCTGTATTTGTATTTGTGGTTGTAAATAAAGCCCGTGACTCTGGACAAATTGTTTACATAGCCTGCTCTTAAACAAACTCTCCAAACTTCACCTATCTTCCTCCTCTTTGAACTGGTTCTCTAGCTACCTATCTAACAGAAGTCAAGCTGTAAAATGGAAAAAAGCTACCTCCTCTTTCCTTGGTACCCTTACGGGAGTTCCCCAAGGCTCCATACTGGGTCCTCTTCTCTTCAATATCTTTATAAATGACTTCCACAAATCTATTCCTTTCTCTAGCATCATCCAATATGCAGATGACTCAACTATTATCTGTTCTGCCTCTTCTATCACTACACTACAAAAACTTACTCAATATGCCTTCTCTTCCACAGAGCAATGGATGCTATGTAATCATCTAGCACTCAATGCTACCAAGACCAAACTAATGTTATTTACTCCTTCTAAAGTCATCCCTGGGTACTTTCTCAATTACTACTCAACAAAACTAAACCAAACTTGGGGTCCAAATCGATAACCTACTGAAATTTAACTCCCACCTGCAAATTAACATAAAAAACACACCAAAACTTGGCATGCTTTATAGACAGAACCCCTACCTCACATCTGCCACTAAAATTATTCTTTCTACCTCCTTCCTAATCCCATCCCTTCTATATGGTGCCCCACTACTAACTAATCTTCAGTCCTTGTTAAATTGCAAAATTCTCAACCAGCCAAAGTCCTCCACCCACCACTGTTTCTCCCTCCATAAGCTAAAATGGCTAGAACTTAACTAACTCTAGCCCATAAGCTTATTCTCAACCCTTCCCTCTCTCTTTCCTCTGCCTTTAAAATGCACCTACTTAACAGAGTTCTAAGGTCAAATAATCAAAATCTACTTGAAGTACACAAACCGACTCATCCCCCAGGCAAAACCTTCTCTCCTTCAGCCTTCTGGAACTCCCTACCTCCACTCATCCACCACCTCTGACCACTCTGCCTTCAAAAGTCTCTTCACCTTCATCTAGCATCTCAGTGGGAATGCTCCCTCAATACCATATTCTACTTCTGTAGCTATGATATTTGTTCTCTAATCAGTATTATGTTTACATTTATTTTATTACTAGTACGTTTTTTTCTTAATGTATTAACTGTTATGACTGCTATTCTAATTTGATTAGTTCGACATTTATTCTGTTTACACAATATTAATAACTCTGTACTAAGATTGTTACTGTTAAATGTTGAAAATACCTTCTGTTATGGAGCTTTTCTCCCAGGACTGGACTATCCTAAATAAATAAATATATTTAACAATTTACTAAACTGTTGGTGTGGGTGAGGGTGGAGTTTAGAATGTGTCAGAATGGGACAATATGACTAAAAGTCCTACTTGTCTGGCAAAAGATGGCTTATACCTCTTGTTCAAATGTTACCACATACTGGATAAAGCTATTGCTGCCTCATATTGCATTTTTGAGGTGCAGTCCAGCTACTGGACATTCAAATGTAGCAGAAAATCTCAACCCAAAATTGGACAATATCAATATGGCTTGTCTCAGTGTCAGATGCGTTAATAACAAGCTGTCCTGTTTTGAGGCTTACCTACAACCAGAAGATATATATTTCTATGTAGTTACAGAGACTCAGTTTAGGTTTAAAGATTGCTTTCCATCCATATCTGGATTTTGCACCTATCATGCTTTGTGGCCTAATGGAAACTGCAGTGGCATCCCCATATTTTCCAAGGATCAGATCACCTCCTTTGAGCTCATACCATTACAAAATATGCTGAATAAAGTTAACTATCAGCTTATAGAATGCTACAATATAAACTTTATGTCCCTTCATAAGCATGTTAGATTTGTGGATACACTCAAGGAAATACTTAGAAAATGAATATCCATCATAGTGGAAGACTTCAATTGACCTTCAATAAACTGGGGCACCTATGCATTCAAACTTCAGTATGCCCAGAGCGTCTTAGACATAATAAAATAAGGCTTTCCTGAATGGATCAAATAACTAATAACCTTTCTAGAGGACATAATATTCTACTCCTGGTCCTAACAAACATAGCCATGTATAGATTCTCAGATTTCTCTTTCCTTTGTAAAATCAGACCACAGACTTGTAACCTTCAGCTTTAAAATACCTGAAACCCTTATAGTCAATAACTCTGAATTCAAGGACTTTCAATGGTCCAACCTCATCAATCTCTGTCGCATGCCACTGAAAATCATTTATTAAGTCAGACATGGGCAGAGTAGCTAAACATATATCTGTATATTTATATCTATATATCTATCTATATATCTCTATATATCTATCTATATATATATATATATGTATATGTATATATATATATATATATATATAAAGGAGTTCTATTCTCATGTGGATAAAAGCCCAACTCTAGCCATCCTTGCAAAAACAAAATATAATGGGAAATTTAAGAAAAACACTTTAGTGGTCCACAAACATAAATTACATCTACAACAAAATGAAGAAACTCCTTAAATCATAATGCAAATCTGAAAGTCCTATATCAAGGACAACATTAAACATACTGAAATTCCTAAATCAAGGACAGCATTAAAAATATCAGTAATGAACTGAAAACTGCCATCAGTGCTAGTAAGGCAACTTATTAACTAAAGCTAGGTCAAGAGGCTGAAGATAACTGTAAGTCCTTATTTAGTTTTATCAGGAAAATAAAGAATAATTCAGAGCTGTTTGGGGATCTTAACCATAATAGTACCATGTTCTCCATCCCAGGAGACATAACAAACATACTGACTAACAAATTTAATGCTACTTTACCCCCAAATAACTATCTCTCTCGTAACATTCCTGACCCCGTTATGCTCCCTATTATTGCAAAGTAGCACAATTTTATAGAAAGTAATGAGGTATTTACTTAGTAGAGACAAATCCATAGTCTTCAGTAAATTTATGAAATTCCAAGGATACAGTCTGACATCTGTTGTCAATGATTAGCTCTAGGGAAACCAACACTTTGAGACTATTGTCTTAAATTCAAATATCACATTTTGAGTAGTTTTCATGAGTATATTTTTAAGTGCCTTTGGAGGAGTAATTCATTACAATAAATAGCCTGCCCATCATATTTCACACTTTAGCTAAGATGTTCTGACGTGTAAACTGTGACAATGGTGCACTCATGAGAAGTTTTCTTCTCTGTATTTTTGTTTTATACTTTATTGACTAACTTAGCCCCCCCCCCCCCCCCCCAGGGGATAGTTACCTCTTTTCAGGGAAGATCTGAGGTGATATTTATTCTTCTAGAGAAATTTTGACAAGAGCATTGGGGAACTTCTGCTACTCCTTTTGAAGGAGGAGCAAGTGATCCTCACAGTTAGCTCCCATTCCAAGCAGGGAGGTGGCTGGGAGGTGTTTGTTAAAGAATTGACAACAACATGAGCATGGCAGAGGAGGATGACATGATTTCAGTAACTATTGTATTAAATGAGAATGTGAAGATAGAGAATGTTGTTTGGAAATAATACCAATTGTATTGAGATGTGGAATGTACAGATGAGTAGCATGTTGCTGCTCTGGGTGATGAACCAGTGAACCAGGAACTTATTATTACAGAAATATGTTCAGGTGAAATGGACAATGTGACACTCATTTGTATGTTGGAAAATGAGGACTGAAGTGAAAATTCAGAATTAACCTGGGCAAGTATTTAGGAGAAAGCTTGTGTTAAGGATAGAAAAAGAAAGAAATCAGAGGTAGAAATTGATATGAACCTTGAAATAAAGACTGAAGTCTTATGTTGACATTGCTGTAAAGGAGGAAGGGGGCAAAATATAGCCATTAAGAAACTTAGGAAGAAAACCTGGTATGAGAATTAAGTCAAAAACTGATTATACAATTAATAGATATTATATTGCAGACAAAATTGTTTTGCGACTTGAATTTTCTGCTGCAACCTCATATTTGAAACTGACATTTTGCTGGACAGATTTATGTTGGGTGTAGAAAAGAAAAAATGTAGTTCCATGGGATTCTTCTCTTTATATGGGACAGAAATCTTTGTTAGAAAAAGACATTTCATTTTCAGTGCAGATCTGATAAACTAGAATAATGTGATATTAGGATGTGTTTATTAAATTTATGTGAAAGTGTTGACAGTATTAACAAGGGATAACTAGAATTTGTTAAATGGGGGAATAAAAGTTGGAAATCATTTAAAAAGTACAAAATGATTTTTACAAAATGATTCTGTTGTCCATTTCCTATTGTGGTTTATACAAATAAATTAATGCACATTTTAAAATATGTATGCCAGCCAAAGACTTGCTTTTTTCCTGTGGCAATTTGTTGAATTTAATCAGTGACTGTGATAAGATTAGATGTAATCATTGTGAAGTAAGATATCAAACTATAAGTAAGTGTAGAGCTAAGTGCAGAATTTATAAAAAAAAGATGATCATTTTGGTTTTGGCTGTCAGGGAAGTCATGAAAATAATGTTGAGATGGAAAGTAGAGAAGATGAAGATGGAGAGGTGAGAGAAGAGATACAATCTTCTGAAGAATAAAGGATTGCTAATTAGAAGGAATTGTTAGTTCAAACCCATATAGGTGAGCAGGAGGACAATAAAGAAATGAATGTGGAGATAGAAAATAATCTTTCAGCACTGAATTGTAAATGAACTGAAGAATAAGGTGGATGTTAAAAAAAAAGATCCGTAGGACAAAGGGTAAGATTCAGAAAAAAGACAAATAGACTGTCAAACGTTAGGAAAAGGTAAAATAATAATTTTATGTTAGTATCTCTTAATTTAAATACTGTAGTAAATGGGGTGAGAAGATTAAGTATATAAAAATGGTGTTTAAAGTTAAAGGCTGATGTAGTGTATCTTCAAGAGATCAGGAAGGCTACAGATATAAAAGATATGGAGAAATAAGATAGTTTGGAATCTAGGACAAAAAATGTGTTTAGGCATGTTTTTACATTTAATGTTAATGTAGCGATGTTGGATATTACTGTTATTAAAGCAGGGAGCTTAACAGTTGTCAGAATTTGGTGGGTGAAATTAGTTAAATAGATTATTAGGAATCCATGCAAGCGCAAATATTAAAGAGAGGGCAGAATTATCTGATAAAATTAAAAATATATGTCTTTACTAATATGAACAGTATATTGATGTGATATTTTAAATATGATCTTAGGAAAGAAAAAAGGGAAAAGACAGGATGGGGAAGCTGTAAAATACAGAGATGGAGGTTGAGAATATGAAGTCAGGTGCATTGGACATATAAGAGAGGGCAGTTAAAAAAATATTATTTTGTGTTATAGAGCTAGATTAAAGAAATTGCTGAAGGGCAGCTATTTTCTATTTTTTCAGTTCATGTGGTAATATGGATTGAAGCTGGAAAGAATTGTAATGTTATTAAGGAGGCAACGGGCTTAAAAAGATTATAAGGAAAGAATGCTAGCAATGTAAACTGAATCAAGAGTCTACTCAGTTATAACTGGAACATTTAACTTTAGGGATATTTTTTCTGAAATGTGATCACTGTGGTAGCTGATGTTTAAGGAAACAATAAAAAGCTTTATCTAGAGGTAAAAATGGAGTCTAGAAAAGAGTCAGTATGGGGATTTGTATAAAATATTGGCGTATTTGGAATTAAATAATAAATAAACCCCGAGATTCATGAAGCTCGGCGCAAGGCCGGCGTTAGACTTGTGCCAACCGTGTGGTGTGAAGATGGCGCAGTAGCGCTAAATGCATATTAATGAAGGTGCACTGCCGCCACAGCCACATGCATAGGAAAGGAGCGCGAGTGCATAGGGCATGTCGAAGTGCCGCATGGAGGTATGGAAATGCCAGCTGTCAACGTGCAACCTAAAATGCTTGCATATAACAATTTGCAAGCAATAGTAATCATATCTGTCAGTGTCCGTGGATACTGAAACATATGCAAAGCATGCAAGACAGTTCCTGTGAACACAAAATGAAGAAGCAAACACAAATGCACGTTAGGGAATAACAGGTCCCTATCCCTCGAACAAATGACATTGGAAACCGTGTGCCCGTAGTCCAACGCAGTATAGATAGTTATACCAAGTGTAAGTGAAAAGCATCATATGTTAGCGCGCCACCAATAGGTACGTCCAGCCCAATGGTCAGGGTCACTAGCTGACCCATATTGTGAGGGAGGGTACACAGCTGGGCAGATGTGTCCATAACAAAAAGCATGATAAATGTAAATATCTAGTGAGCGTATGACCTAATTATATCCCACAACGCATGTAATAGTCACATACAATAGGCATGTCCATATTTAACATACAATATGTGACAGGAAATATAATAAGCATGTAAATGAAACAGAAGGAGCATATAAACTGCTACAACAATAAGGCAACATGTAGGCTGAAAGGAACAGTATTATCCGTAGCTCTGACTGTGGGTACGTGTTGTCCAGTACAATCGGATATGTGTCCGGAATATATCCCATCCTGGACATAGGAAAAGGTGGCATCCTACCAATGATTAGAACAGTTGGCCAAAATTCCCACATCTGCGGTCCAAGCCGAACTTGTCAGGATGTGTCACAGTTGAACGGGTATTACCCATGTATACCAACCATGTCATGAAAGTTAAGTATGGGCGTGTACCTATGTGCGTAAGGTATAGCATGTGGAAGGTCAAACATGGCAGGGTAGTCCACACAACCATACAGGTACCTGACATATGTAGGGTATGCAATGTGTTACCCTGACCGTGTCATGGGCCATCAAACAAAGCAGTGATGGATAGAGTGTCAGGAATATGTGTGTGTGGGGGGGATGGGTAATGGTATAATCCTCAAAGGCGAGACTGTGTCATATGCAGAATAGGTGAACTGGAGGTGTATGAGGGAGCAGCGGGTGAAGCAGAAAGAAACCCAAAAACATGTATACACATCTGCAATACAACCAGACAGGCCATACTGTAGAACACAATCCCACAAACATATGAATATTAAAATGTGCGATACAAATGTACAGAAATGTCACCGGCACATACCCACAGATTGGTCCTGATGGAACTGGCCATATCAAATGCAACACACCTGGATGCATAATGGACTACCCATCATCCCCTCCACAGCACACAACCCACCCCAATACCTGAACATCCACCAAATCCAGCCATACTTGGCCTACTAGTTTGGCGCAGCCACATCTACACATAGTGACCACTACGCATATGTAGTAGGTAGTGTCACCCTAGGCAGTTTCAGGATTGCAGACTATGTATCCCTTGCATGTAAAACCCCCAGCACATTTTCATAATGCCAGAAGAATGGTTGGAATCGGTCTTGTTATTATAGGTCTTGTTAAATTTTTGGATATCCCTCATGGGATAAGTAACCTGCGTAAACATTAGAATGGGTATGAAGACACGATTTCCAGTCCTGTAGACATCTGGACACAAGTTGGAATGTGCAGTAGTGGTGCACAAGACTGTCCAGCCCTAGATGGTCATGCAGAACCTACTACCCAGGATCAAACACCTGCCCGTGATGCACGTCTCCCGACACGAATAAGCGAGAGAATATATTGTACACATTCGCATAGTGGCACATGGTATAAGAGTGATGAAGGCACTGACGTAAACAGGATACCCCCTGATCCACTGTGTGAGGGACAATTAATGTGTGTGTAGGTGTGACCTGACCAACAATGATACAATGCCAAATGTCCTGTGATTGTAGGAAATAACTATGTACCATAATGCATGTAACAGTTGCTTAAAGCGGTCATGTCAGGATAGAATAAACGTAAGTCATACAAGAAACAGGCAAACAACAAAAGTGCTAAAGGTATAGGCTCATAGCTAGGAAACTAATGAATGTTCTAAACCTGCACTGACCGTGGCTATGTGTTGGCCTAAACAATCTGGTGTCCCCAGTAGGGTTACCATCTTTCCCACTTTGCAAGGGACAGTCCCTCTTTGGGCAGTTGTGTCCCGACAAAAAATATTAAAAAAGGCAAATGTCCTGAGATTGTAGGACATAATTATGTCCCATATGTTATGTAATAGTTGCATAAAATAATTATTTCTATATCTGAAATACCTAAATGTTACAAGAAACAGAATAAGCAACTAAACCTCTACAAGAATAAGCTATTATTTAGGCTAATAAGTAAAGTTCTATCCTTTGTACTGACTGCGGGCATGTGTCGGCTTGTAAAATCTGATGTGTGTTCCGAAAATGTCCCATCTTGGCCATTTGAAAAGGTGGCAACCCTAGTCCCCAGAATATATCCCAACCTGTACATATGACAATGTCAATGCTACCAATGGACAGGGCATTTGCACAATAACTGGCCAGCCTCTTAACCACTCACAAAGCTAGTGACCTTTGGAGGAATGGTGTTGAATGAGAATGACTACTTACAACAATGAAGAGTAATAGACGCATTTAACTGCAGAAAATCAGTAGTATTACAAATCTGTCAACACGTTCCAAGTTAATATTAATACGGTAGAAGTGTCCGTGAATGTCCCTGAGTTGTCATAGCCTTATCCCTGTCACTGTAGAAACGAGTCCCCGAGTATCACAGAGGTCCGTACACATAAGTACACCAACCAACTGTCACATCTGTTGACAGGACTATTGCATACCTGTAGTGAATTTATAACTGATGTCCAGAATAATATTAATTGTATCGATAAATGAATGAAATAGTCAAATGGGAAGGGAAACACGTGGAAACCCCACCCACCCTGCATTATGTAGTGGAACCACTCCCCGCAATAAATTATGTAGCACCGACCTAATAATGTGGTGAGAGGTGCCCAAACACCTGCATCTGTAAACACAGGTAGAATGTTAAAATCTGGACTAACTCTGTCCATGTGCTACATCTGATATTTGAACAGCGCCAGGGAAGTTCTAGTTACCAGTTGGCCGAGCCTAAACCCGGACCAGCACATGAACACCCTAACAATTAAACATGTGTATGTGCGAGGACTATAAGCGTAGGAGTTCTGAATATCCTTGGAGTGAGTAGAAATGCAGCATGGGTCCAGTGCAGTAGGAAACAGGGAATGTCCTAAGTGTAGTACTGCAGTTTTCCCAGCAGGAGAATGGATGCCTGCTGTGTAAGGTAAGCGGTGAGGCATATGTCAGAGTAGCTATGAACCATGGGAATACATATAAATGAGCCAGAACAATAATAGTGTAGTGGTTAGAGCATCCACCTAACTTAAAGGCATTCCCGGTTCAAGTCCGACTATAGCACATATTAATTGTGTAATGAATGCCTCTGTGCTGTAAAGCCAACATTTATACATGTAAAGGTGACCGCGTTCACATGGGTCCGTTAACCAGATTCCATCAATCAAAGTGATACTTTCATAAGGAATAAGGCACATGTATTCCCAAAGAAGTGCCAGTAAACATATGTAACTCAGAATAAGTAGATGCAAGTGCCTCTTGTGGTGTACGCAGCTATTAGCATAGCAAATGTATGTTGTCTTGTACAGCTGTAACTTTTATATATATAGATAGATAGATGTGTGTATAGATAAATATTCACAGACATAACAGACATATGCAATTATATATCTATATATATATATATATATATATATATATATATATATATATATATATATATATATATATATATATATATATATATATATATATACATATATATATATATATATATATATATATATATATATATATATATATATATATATATATATATATATATACATATACATACATATATATATAGATATGTAAAGAACGCCGAAAGATGAAAGCAAACATAAGGGTTGTGAAGGGAATCTAGAGCAAGTAAGGAATTATAAAGTGCTCGCAGCGTATGTCAGATAAAGCTGCACAAGTGTGAGTAGAGCACCGCTCTTCACACCAGAGGCAGGGTTATACCAGTGGCCATAACATCGTTGAAGTGCTACATCAACATTGTAAACAGATGGAATGTAGTACATGTTGTGACCACCTACACTTGTAACCCGCAAATCGTTCATAATCCATAACACCAGAAAAGGCACATATGTGCAAATATGAATGGATGGTGAGCTTGTGAATACACGAGGCAGTACAAAATGTGTGTAGGGCCCCAACGCTCTGGAGAGGGCAATGTGCAAAGGTGTGTCATGGCTGCAATATCAGGTATATAACGGCTGTTATGTGTGGAAACTCAACACAGGTGTGCTGGAGAAACTATGGATATGCGATTATGGACACAGGAGTGCTAGGGTATGTTGTGCCAGGTGCAATGGAGTGGCCTGTGGTGGTCAGCTAGCACGTAGGTGCGATTCCCAGATAGAGTGTCGTTTGGGTGGGGACATGTGTGAATGGGCGGATCGTTGTCGGACGTTGGTCATCAGGGCTGGCAGCCCGGCATGTAAAACCTATACACCACCCATGAGCGGAACGGAGTTCTGCTGTGACAACCCCAAACCGGGAAAAGCAGAAAGACACAACTACATGAAGACATCAATATGTTGACGTACAATCACAGTAACACAAACACTCATTCTATTAACAGTAATAATATGAATGTGCACGGAAACAAACACAGTAGCAGGAATAATAGGCTGCGCATATGAGTAATAGGTCGAATGACACTGTATCACATCCCATTTAACAGTGGCACCCCAGACATGAAAAATGTGCAACATCAGTCCGCTGTATAACATGCAATATACTGATCACAAGTTCACCGGAGTGAAATGTCGGTGTCATAATGACTAAGGCAATAGTATGCTGTTGAAGCAGAGATAAAACCCAATACTCATGTGTAAGTGTCCATGTCCGGGAAATGTATAGGTTAATGGACACACAGATGTATATATGGATAAAAACGTATATATATAAATATATATACATATATATATATATATATATATATATATATATATATATATATATAAATTTATATTCATATAGATATACACATGTACATAAATAGGTTACTTCACAGCAATTAGGGGTAACATATTTACAGCCCGGGCATATGTGACTGGGAGGTCCAATAAATAAACGTTGTACCCCCCACACTGCCCAGCTAGGCTGGTCAGACATACAGACAGGCAATACAGATCAATACACTGCCGCTGTTTAAAACACTGGTAGGAAAGTACTAGTGGGAGAGATCCGCAAGGTCTACACTTTAAACATGGATAACGGTTTCCCTTGCGGGACCCCAAAAATTCAGTGTACGTGTGAACCTGCTGACATTGATATGAGCAGGATGTAGGTGTACATGGAACAGTAGGTTGTGCAAGTGTGATAATACATGGGTTGACAAAACGTATGACATGTGTCCCGAGATGGGAAGAGTGGGCAATGTGTAGGGGTGTGCTCATACCCCAGCTGCACTCTCAGTAAGTATTTGTCATGACTGTTGTAGAGGGGTGCCAGGTAGGTGGACCATGAGTATGCAATAATGGGCTTAAGTGTGCAGGTACTGGTTGGCAGAGATGTAGTAGGCCCGCCCAGTGGAAGTCATTAATATTCCTAGGTGGGCATAGCATACACTTACACCTCCCAAACCCGAAGAGCACATCTACCGGATAGTCTGTAAACCATCGGGGGAATACATAGAGACCAAATCAGTGCCGTGTACCTGATTAGCATGGACGTCCATAGTTATGTATCAGAATGTAACAAAGTCCAACTAAACACTTCCAGAACTAGTGATATTAGGTGAACAGGTGGCAGAATACAGGTAATGACAGATGACAACATGTATGAGTCATAAACAGCATGTACCTCGACAAACGTGAATGAATACATATGCTCTGTGATTGTAAATGTGTCTGGTTAATAGAACCAATCGTCTAAATGTGTCCCACAGGGTGTTATGCATTGTTCCTGATACAGTGTTCATTCACACCCATTGGTATGTGAGTTCTGCTAGTGATGGAAAGTGCATAATTTGCTGACCACCTTAGGTAGATGATAGCATAATAGATGAGGTTCAACACCCATACGCCTTCGAGGGACAGACCCATCTGGGCAGTTGTGTCCTGCAAAATGACAGTTATGGCACATGGCCTGTGAGTTTGGGAAAGGAGGCTATATAGTGTGTGTGTAGTGGTGTCAGAAATTAATTTGTTGTATCAGAAACAGCTACATGTAATAGGAAACAGTATTATCAATTATAATGCTACATGAATAACCTTAATGTATGCAAACCGTGGAAGTCATCAGTTTACTACTGGCTGTGGGTATGTGTTGCCTTGACACATGTGATAGCTCTACATATAGGATCTATAGGGCTGCCACCATTCTGAATAGCCAAAGTGGAACCTGCTCTGTAGAAATGTCAGACGTACCAGGGCAGAATATACCTACAGCCATGCATAGTACAGAAATATACATATCGGCACAAATCAAAGCGTAGTCTAGCAGCAGTAAAGTTGCTTATGCTACTACATATAACATATCGACATGTCAGGTATACAGGACCTGTAACAAGCAACCAGTACAGACACGTATAACATGAGAATGTCCCCTAAACAGGACAGTTGCAATGGTTAGAGTATTGTCCATACCTCTCAAATGTCCCTGAATTTTAGGTACATTCCTGAGTTTGACTGAAAGTTTAACTCTGTCCCTCTTAATCCCTCCTAAAATTAGTGACTTTTGAAGGAAAGGTGGTGAATTACACTTAATGACTAATGACAATAAGTAAGAGTTATAAACTTCTTTTACTTCAGAAAATGTGTATTAAGTCATATGCTCTGATTCTGTCAATGTTTCAAGTTAATAGCACTACTTTTGTAAAAGTGTCCCTGATTGTCCCTGATTTTTACTTGACCTGTCCCTGATTCTGTAGAAATGTGTCCCCGAGTGGTGGAGAGGTCTGGTATTGTCACATGAGATATGCCTAATGAGGGCCTGTCCCATGCAAAGTGGGAAAGGTGTCACTCCTACAGTCTCCCGTCATGCAATCTGAAAGGCGGAAAACGTACAGTAGGTATGCGGTAGCATGACTCGGTGGACAGCTGCATTAACAAAATCATATTCACATGTCAGCATTGCAGAGTATCGGTTACCATGTATTAGGCAGATGGGAGCAGATGGTATGAGGAACACGCATATAATATGATTACGTCACTGGACAGGCCGCCGAGTCCGTACAGTCGAACGCCTGCCATCGCCAAATGGTTACACATAATCGATACTGTAGTCATGTAGTCCGATGTAATACGCATCACAAGGGATCATACACACCCAGAATGAGTGACAAATGTAAGCAGAAATGTCGGTGAGCAAGCAGCTGTAAGCGTTTTTGTCTACCAGTATGCCAGTAGTGCACTGTCAAAGAAATGTGGAGTCTAAACGGGTATAAGGTGCTGTGACCAGAGGTCAGCAGTGCTTAACACTGTGCAAACCCATGCACAACTGCTCCCACCTGCTGGAATGTGCCTTACCCAGTCCGTATCCAAAGTCGTCGTTCTGTCCGCAAACAAAGAACCGCACTATTCACGTGTTGGTAGCAGTACCCTGCGCACATAGCTCATGTGAATTAACAATAGACCATGGCATATGTACAGACAATAGACCACACACACACCTTACAACGCAGTCATCCAACAGTACAGCAATGTACTGGCAGATATGTCCGGACCACTGGTGTATGCATGCCTGGCCATCCTGTGTTTCAGTGTGGAGCATGCCCAATATGACTGTTACGCATGTTGTTGACCAACATTACCGTCGTGTGGTGTTGGACGTCCTAGCTTACACAACCTAAATCAAACTGTCTGGCCTGCTGTAGTCTTTGTGTGTCTTAGGGGGTTGGGGTCATTCATTGGGCATATCCATAGGCCATTGTATATCATTTGTCTGTATTGGTCCACATCTGTCGAGCTGCATGGAATGTGTGTGGGCTGTACGGACACACATGATGGTCAGCCCATAATCTGCAGTGGGTTAGGACACCCTATGTACTACTGGCTACCATTGTGACCCCCGTATGTGCTACAGAGGTCATGGTGCCACTATGGATGTGTACTGTCTGCTGCCCTAACATTCGTCCACCACAGTCACTTGTATACTCACATACATACCATAGCAATGGGTAAATACACATTCTAATACAACTACCAATTGTTAGGTCAATAGACATACCCTGGGTGTGTTCTGGACCTGAGGATGGTGCTGGAGGGCTGCCTAAGTCGGATGCACACAGTGCACCTCCTATACATGGCCGAGCACAGGTAGTGTCATGTTTGGCATCCATTGTACTGTGTGCAGGTCAGAGAGGGGAAATCCATGGGTACCTACTGTGCCTTGTGTTGCGTCTTTGCCAAGGGCAGGTCATACTGTTCACGGGCTATCGCCGACTGTGCCCTGCTCAGGTAGTTCCTTCACCAAGTCACACTGTGCCTGTACAGGCCTTGGCAGTGGTGTTGGGCTATGTGGCCCTGCCCCATGCTGTTCCTGCTGCAACTGTTACTGCAGGATAAGATTGTGTAGCATAGCAAAAACCATAACAACTTGTATGCATGTAGCTAGTGAATACTGCAGGGCTCCACCGGATGTGTCCGGATACCAGAACCGTGAACTGAGCATCCCAAACACATGCACAATTATATGTCTTGCCTGTGCATCCACCTCATTATGGTGTGAGTGTTCAGGTGTGTGTGCATTGCTGATAGGTGTCATCAGCCACGACACCAGTGTTTACCCAACATCCCCCACTAGGAGACTGTAGGGGATGTCCATATTGGTACCGGTGTGGTACAGCTGTGTCAGAAGCCATATATTGGAATCATCATAGCTTCCAGGGCAGACAGCACACACATTCAATCTCATGCCCTGGCCATCGCATATGGCCTAGCTGTTGGAGGGTATGCCCCTGCAGTGACTGTAGGCCCTACCCCACTCACCGGGTGCTGCTTCGATGTGTATGTGTGTGCAGGCTATAGCACCCAGTACCCCAGAGTAGTTATCCATGTGGTTGAACTGATGCATATTGCTGGTCTACTAATCACATGTGTTGAGAACATGTACGTGCTCACTAGCATGTGTTGACATGGCATCTGTGAACTGGTGCAATACTCTGGATGCAGATGCCTGTGAGATACCCATGATATCCCCAGTTGTGCTGTGTGAGGTACCTGTGGCTAGTACACCTAGGCCAACACATACTGTGGTATCCACTGTGATGGGTTTCCCTCAGCCTGTTTGATGTGTCAGGTGTGGCAGGCACAGATCAACAAGCCGCTGTAGGATGTCTCTGTCCACCCCATAGTGTTACACCATCCCCAGCCCATGTAGACCCTGGTAAGTCACCCTGATCTATAAAGTCTTATGTCATCCCAGTAAGGGTTGTTCGGCAGCATACACATCCTCACTGCCCCAGCCTCCTGCACATGTTGGTATATGTTGCCTGCTGCAGCCCTTCTCATTTGGTTGGAATGTGTCATGAATTGTCACTGCAGGTATACACCGGTTGTGTAGAGTGCGGAAGAAACCTGTGTGTATGCTGCTTGCTCACATTATCGTACTGTTCAGGTGCAGGCTGGCCATGTCATCTGCTGATTGTGCTGAACAACACCTGTTTGTGCAGCCTGTACACCCTGACTACCCCACCACTGCTATCATCCCTCCCAATGTCACCAGGCAGGTATAGACCCACCCCTAGCTTAGGCGTGCTAAGGCAGGAGCACTTCCGAGGCACAGTTCTGCAATGTACGTACAGTATGCCAGACTCCCCTCCCATCCTGTCAACTATATTCGAGCCCTGCACCCGGCTGACTACACACATACACTCCAGGGACCTGCATCACACCCTGGTGATAAATGGGATACACTATTGTCAACCTCATCTGCATAGTATAGTCTTCTAACGAATAGTTATATGACCCATACCAAACCTCCAAATTAATAACCACTGCTCAGTGTCACTCTGATCCGTACACAACTGGCAACAGGTGCCTTACTATCACCATATTCGATGTCCCATGGTCTTCCCAGCAAAAAAATAACCGGTGTCTACACGACTACAACACGTGACCCTGCACACTACAGATGATGTGCATTAACACTACACCATGGCAGATATACATAGATCGCAGGTTATCACATACAGATCATCCGGCACAAACATTCAATAGTGCTGATGTCCCCAGACATATATGTTCACATCTATGTCTATCTCTATAGCTACATATATCGTATATATTATTTGTATACATATATACATGGACACACATATATATATATATATATATATATATATATATATATATATATATATATATATATATATATATATATATATATATATATATATATATATATATATATATATATACATACACACATAAACATGTACACACATATGTAGATATTGCATTTATATCACAACAGCGGACCACATGACAGCAAAGCATTAGACGGGAATGAAAAGGAAACTACAAGTGCCACCTGCATCATGTAGTGTTGTTACTATCAAGGCATGTGTGTTTTGTTGCATCACACGGGTCAGACCGTATCAAGGGTAAGAGTAGGGCTGCTGACATTTACTCACCAGACCTATTGGCGAATGTATGTGTTAACAACCCAGTGTCTTGGCAGAATATGCGGGCTGTGGACACTATAAAGGTCAGCAACAAAACACACTGAACACATTCCGCAGCTAGCCACCCACAGATACCAACACATATGGTATAACTGCCAAACACACACACCTGCCATGCCTTGGAATTGAGCACATACCTGTCTAGTCTACCACACTACAGCATTATGCAGTAACAGAACATGCTACCGAGTTTCAGCATCACCTCACTCCCACAGGAATACTTCTAGGTGGATGACATCAGCAAAGGCAAAGACACCGATGAGGAATGTATGGGGAGTGAGTCATCTAAAAGCATTAGTCTGTCCCCAGGCAGGTGGAAACACACACACACATATACACTTGGCAGGGCTGGGAATTGAACATACACCTAACTACCTTATCACACTACAGCATTATGCAGTTACAGAACACACTACCGAAATTACTGGAACAAAGCACTCCCAGAGACATACTTCTAGGTGGATGACATCATCCGCAAAGGCAAAGAGACCGATAGGGAATGTATGGGGAGTGAGCCATCTAAAAGCATTACTCTGCCCCCAGGCAGCTGGAAACACACACACACACTTGGCAGGGCTGGGAGTCGAACATACACCTAACTACCTTATCACACTACAGCATTACGCAGTTACAGAATGCGCTACCTAGATTACTGGAACACAGCACTCCCAGAGGCACACTTCTAGGTGGGTGACATCATCTGCAAAGGCAAAGACACTGATAGGGAATGTATGGGGAGTGAGACATCTAAAAGCATTACTCTGTCCCCAGGCAGCTGGAAACACACACACACTTGGCAGGGCTGGAAGTCAAACATACACCTAACTACCTTATCACACTACAGCAGTATGCAGTTACAGAACACACTACAGAGATTACTGGAACACAGCACTCCCAAAGGCATACTTCTAGGTGGATGACATCATCCACAAAGGCAAAGATGCCGATAGGGAATGTATAGAGAGTGAGCAGTCTAAAAGCATATTACTGTCCCAAGGTAGATGTAGACAAACACACGGCAGTGGTGTGAGTGGGACAACTGCCTATCTACTGAGCACTATTACAACACTACATAGATATGAGATGCACCACAGACAGTACACCCTACAAGACAGTGAACCAGTGTGTTCAATGTAGGAATCCATCCTGACGTGGGGTATGGGCATCTGTTGCCTGGATGACCACCATCGCTATACAGGATTTCAATGGCCATGCCCATACACAGAGGCACATAACAGACACAAGGTGTCACTGGGCATGCTCACACACTTAGTATCACACATCTGTTTGGAATGTACTGTGTGTCCATCTACACAACGGCGTACTGGGCATGCTCACACACTTAGTAGTAGAGAAGGGCTGTCTTGCATGCACACAGATTCTAAACACGGAAGGGCACAGTTTGGAATGTACTGTGTGTCCATCTACACAACGGCGTACTGGGCATGCCCACACACTTAGTAGTAGCAAAGGGCTGTCTTGCATGCACATGGATTCTAAACACGGAAAGGCACAGTTTGGTGTTACTGTCCCCATGTACATGAAGGCCACTGACATGTACTGACCAGTACACACTCAAGAGCCATCACAGATGTCTCAGGTGCAGATCACAGTGGTAAATGCCACATTCTACTACGTATCCCTCAGACATCACCATGTCCTTGGACCAGCGACACACATCCATACATTACTACAACACCATGTGACTCATGACCAGTGGACTGTACATAGGTCTACAGCAACTGTGCAGGCTACACATGTACTGACAGGGTTCCATCATGTGTTATGCAATGCAATGATACCACTGTTCATAACCAGGTCAGCTCTACACATAACAGGGGCCCTGGGTCTTACACAGCTGTAACAGATGACTGTTGCTGTACACCAAAGAACACTCATGTTTGGATATGACATACATGTAATCGCAGTGGATATGTACATGGCCCACACACACACAACACATATGTACATAGCATAGCTTTTGCTGTCCTCCGTGCAGACAAATGGCTACAGCAATCACACGCATGCACATGGAAGGTAGGTCCATGGCTGTTGAATGCTAACAGTACATAAGGTAGCAATGTTGACTGAGGTAACATTCCCTCTGTACTAGTTACCCATGACAACCATCATATCATACAACAGTCCATGTGTTATGTATGTCATCACACATGTCCACCAATTGCAATGCATACAAACATGGCTACATGACAGGAATGTAGGAACAACACACATGTACATGTAGTGGTGTGCATGCAGCTACCATGCATGTGCAGTAGCTGATGTATGTAATTCATATGTGCCTAACTACAACATGCAGTTGCAATGCAGCCCCATCATTGACACCTGTATATGGTGAAATACTGACAGTACGGTAGGATGTACATCAGGTATGGATGTATGTGTGTACATAAACTGGTGATCCACCTTTGCAGATGGATGTTTGCTACAGACGGCTCACAGGTGTGTCACAAGCCATCCTACCATTACATGTGCAAACAGTACGCTATGTTACTGTTACTTGAAGGTGAAGACATACAACCTACACAGCGGTCAAGGTGTTATTGACTGTAAATCACTTGACACCTGTAACACTTACATCCTCCCGTGTGCATATAGCAGCACAATTGCCAAAGGTAACGTTGGTACACATAATGCGGCCAATACTGCTGCATGTCTGTCAGACGTATCATCATATAGCAGGTGTATGATTCACAGTACTGCTATGTGTGTTTGCTTGTGTGACCATATATGCCACGTATGGTGGGGAATACATCCCAATTGTTACACTCACCTGTACACTGTTGTAGAGATCTGTACATACTGCAGTGTAGAAAGCATGACGTAGGCAGGGGTGGTGTGTGTATCAACACATGTCAGCTATCTGTATGTGAATGACATTTGTGGACTCCACAGTGTGTGTGTGTGTGTGTGTGTGTGTGTGTGTGTGTGTGTGTGTGTGTGTGTGTGTGTGTGTGTGTGTGCGTGTGTGTGTGTGTGTGTGTGTGTGTGTGTGTGTGTATGTATGGCTGTCTGGTGCATGGAGTGAGGGTGTATGTTACCATACAGAACAGACAGGATCCCTAACCCCTCATGGGGATGCAGTCTACTACCCTGTTGATGCCATCAGACTCAGCCTTACTGGCTACCTGTACATGTTCATTCTCTGTGTCACGTCGTGTGGGTACACAGTACTGTGAGGATGATTACCACATAGGCAGGGGTGCTCACCTCAACACTATCAAGTGTGCGTTATAGTGTTGTTGACCCCGTGAGTGTGGGCATGTTACTGAGTGTTTCTGTGTATGTCCGTGTGTGTTCTCATCCTGTAATGTGACAGGGTATTACTACTGCACAGTGAGGCCTCATGCTATCAAGTGGCCTCTAACGTTATCATCAGCCAGACCGCTGTGTAAATCCCCCGCACCATGTCACCATACTTGTGATGTGACCTGGTATGGATGTCATGTCTCTAGCCACTGTAGCCTATTAAACAGCCCACAAGCTTCTGGATAAGTAGATCTGTGGACATCTGTGGAATGGTAGCCTTTCTAACATAGCGGTTGAGGCTACTTATAGCATGCTGGTATTGCCATACATGCCTGTGAGTACTCCACATTTACACATGTGAAACTGCACACACTGCTACTTATTGGCACATGCAAGTAGACCTTAAGGAGGTAGGCAGGGCATCATTACCAACATGCTGTTACTGTTGTTACCAAGACACATACTGTGAACATTCATACAAGAGGAGGAGATTTGATGAATCATACAGAAGACAGAGAAAGTAGATGGATTATCATGCTTAGGGCTGATAAAGGTCATGGACTAAACGAGAGGGCATCTATCAAACCACATTTGAAGAAACGTAGGCATACCAAGTTTTAAATTTTATCAATATCATTATTATTCAACTATATATGTGATATATTTTAACATCATTATTATATTACAATATTTATATATATACTCTTTAAAAATATAGCTGTCAGCCGAATCATAGATCATATATTTATATACGTATATAATATTGTACATTTATTTACTTATCCATTTATTTATTTATTTATATTTATATATTTAACATTTATTGTATTTTCATACATATTTATATACATACATTTACACACATGTTTTTATACATATACACATCTATTTTATTTATATAAATACATACATATATATATAGATATATTTAATATACAATAAGTATTTTTATATTTATTTATTTACACATGCACACATATATAGATATATTTCACAAAAATACACAATAGTTACCCATATATTTTCATTCAACTGTTACAGTATTTTCTAAGATAGTCATAGTACTTTTGTTGTGCCTATGAATATGATAATGGTTTATTGTAAGATACATTTTTTGATTCTGCTTTTATTCCAATCTTTTTCTGACAAGAAGGTCCTTTTTATTCATTGTGTTTTTAATGAATGTAATTTAATATGGTTAATATTTCATTGAATGAGTATTGCCTTATTTATTAGAGTATATATCAATGGGACTGTTATATACAGTAATATTTATTCTGGGACATACTATATTTTATTGTATTGCTTAAGATATGCTGATTTTTCAAGCTTCAGCCATCGTAGTTTTTTTCTGTTTTAATTTATCAATTAACCAATTACTACGATTGCCCATCAGTTATATAAGGTGCATGTACTTTATTCTTAGTATTTTCGATCTGAAGAAGCTACAAGCTAGTGAAAGCGCTCATCGTTTTTATATTTTAATTAATAAAGTGGTTTATGCACTATTAAGACTGTATCCAGCGGAGGTTTGTTTTTTGGAGTGAACAGTACAGCTCATTTGGTCACTGCTTGCTGCAACGATTTACTATTTTTCACATATCAGTCATTTTTTACAAGCAAGCGTGCTTTAGCATGTAACCAGGAACTATATATTTTCAAACTTTATTATATGGGGTTCTCCTTTCTCACCACTGTAGGTAAGATTAGTTGTTTCAGGTGTGCATGAAAATCAGATGCCATACCAGCCTCCAGAGGGGTCATAGTAGCAGGAATCTGAGAAGCCATCGGACATACCGCTGGTCCCAAAACCTTAGTTGGTATGCCTGAGTAGAACTGAACAGTCATAATGTCAAGCTTTCTTCTTTGAGTTAGGCCGAACATCAAGGGTAGAAGGAAGTGCCATCCACATTTGGGAGAGGCACTCAAGGCTCTCAATCTCAAAGTTAGAGTTAGTCATGTACATAAGGTTGTAGGCATGAAAAACTGGTAAATACTGCAATTTTTATTACAATGTTTTCCATCCAAAGAGAAAAGGCACTAGGAGTACAAGTCCTTGTAGGAAATCTGACTATCACAATCACACTGTCCCCTCCTGGTTGTCATGCATTAGAATTGCAAACACCAAAGCTTCTAAGAAAAAACAAGGCAGCTTCCCCAATGGGACACTTATCTGAACCAGTAAATGCAAACACCAATGACCACATGTAGCGAAAGACATCAAAGGCAGATGGATGGACTACTTCCAGCAGCTTCTGAATGAAGAAAACCTCACAGAAGCTGTACTACCTCAGACACAGCCTATGACGAGAGAAGAAGAGGAGCCCACCAGAGAAGAAGTAAGAGCAGCACTAAGGGATATGAAGCAGGCTCAGATGAGGACACAGCAGATGTGATAAAGATGCTGGATGGGATAGGGGTTGAAATGATTTCTGAGGGTACTCATAGCAGTATGGAGATAAACGTGTATCGTAGATAACTGAAGAATAAGCATACTTGTGCTAGTGTACAAGAATGAAGGGGGCATCCACAACTGCAGGTAGTATAGAGGTATCAAACTCCTGTCACACTGTATGAAAGCTCTGGAGTGGGTGATTGATAAATGGATAAGCATAGTGGTAGAAAGTTAAGATGGGAGATGAGTATTTCAGATCAGGATGCAGCACAAGTGACTCAATGTTTGCAGTGAGTCAGATTGTTGAGAAGAAGCTAAAGATGTGGACAGCGTCCAACTGGGCATTCCTAGACTTGGAGAAAGCATATGACAAGGTCCCAAGAAAGCTGATTTGGACAGTGCTGTGGTGGTTCAAAATCCCAGAATGTTGGTAGAATTAGTGCAAGTTATGTACAAGGACCTAATGACTCGAGTACAAACTGTGTGCAGTCTCACAAAGGTGTTCCCAGTGAGAGTGGCTGTGCATCAAAGTTCAGCTCTGAGCCCACTGCTGTTCATACTGGTTATGGATTACATTAGCAAACAGGTCGGGAGGACAGATTAACAAAGCTGCTGTATGCAGATGATGTGGCATTACAGGCAGAGTCTGAGCAAGAACTTCAGTAAAGGATAGGGGGATGGAATGCAAAACTGAAGGCACATGGGATAAAAATGAGTATAGATAAGTCAGTGGGAATGGCAGCAAATAGGGGAAAACAGAAGACATTGACAGTTGAGACAGAAGGGAAGATTAACAGCTTCAAGTATCTGAGAAGGCTGGTTGAAGAGAAGGCAAGTCTGAATGAAGAGGTCAAAGCTAGAATCAGAGGGGCTGTAGGCAACAAGTATAGAGTGTCATGGAGAGTGTATGACAGAAGAATGCCAAAGAAGATGAAAAGCAAGGTGTACAAAACTGTGGTGCAATCAGTATTACTGTATGGTACAGAAACCTGGGCAGTAAAGGCAGAGTAGTTTAGGAAGTGGGAGGTGACAGAAATAAAGTACCTGAGAAGGGTGGTAGAATGCATACCATAGGACTGATGAAGAAATGAGGACATAAGAACAGAAGACAAAGTAACTCCAACTTTAGAAAAGATAAAAGAAAACAGATTATGGTAATTCAGGCACATATGCAGAAAAGTAGAAGACAATCTGGTGAAGAAGATTTGGGACAGACAGGAAGAAGGCAAAAGGAAATTAGGGCATCTAACAAAGAGGCACATGGATTGTATCAGAGAAGATCAGGGATTGTCAGGCATGAGTATCGAAGAAGGCAGGAGTGTGGCATTGAATCAAGAGGGATGGCAACAGTTTACATGACACCTCGACCCCATGAAGAAAATGGGAAAAAAGGAGTTGATGATGATGTGTAGAACAGACTGATGCAAAACTTGCATCTGGACTGGTGGCAAGATAGTCTGAGTTCATGCTCATGCATCAGCTTATGTACCATTATGGCCATGGGCTTAGGTCATACAGTGGATGAATGGCTTGATGGAAGGTTTTGGCTTTGGTACACTGGAAGGATGTCCAGGTTATTTGGTGAGATAACCCAGCAGTTTGGAATACTGCAACAGTGATCTAAGGAAGGACATCAGCAGTTGCATTCCCTTCAGGTAATACTTCACACTGTTACAAGAATCCTTCCAGAACAAATCCCTGTATGAACACAAGGTAGTCACAGCCCCATTCAGTAACCCTTTCTTCTTCTATGAAATCTTTCAGCATGAATAAATCCCCAGTTAGGCATAAGGTTTTAACAGATCCTCAGTTGCAGGAAACTTCTGAGTTAACACAACACATCTGTTTGGTCAACACAGCACTGGTTCCTTCCATCATAAGAGATGATAATTACTTTTGGGCTGTAAAACCTTAATTTAACAATCACAATCCTTTAGCAGAGATTGTGAGAAAAAAGTTAAGCAGAGAACTTTTTAGGCAATTTCACAAAATGCAGTTTGGATGGTGCAGTGGTGCAATGGTTTGCATTGTCACCTCATAGTGAAAGGTTATATGGTTCGATTCTTAGCTGAGGTGCCTTCTGTGCAGTGTCTACATGTCATCCCTGTATATGTGTGGGTTTCTTCCAGGTGCTCCAGTTTTCTCCCATGTTACAAAGACATGCACCTGGAGTGTTTCTCCCTAGGCCTCTGATGAAAATTGTCTCGTTTCAAGTCAAACTTCCCCGATAAGCAAATGTGAAATAAATATAAAAATGTTTCTTCTGGTACAGAAAAAAAAATCAGGCATAATGTTTTCCAGGTTTCTTCACAAATCACAATTTGTGCAAAAATATTTTTCTTCTGCTTGCTGCAAGGCACCAATCTAGCATTTAGTAGTATGGATTGCAATAAACCAGTCTCTGAAGTAGATTTTCATAAGTTACTAATAGGTTTAATAGGTTTATTCACACTGAGCATCAGAAAAAAATGATATCATGTAGCAAACAGGGTAAATGACAACATTAATTTTTGGTCTTTCTGACAGTTGTAGAAGATAACCTGATGACTTCTCTGAGGCAGACACCAAAGCTATAGATGAGGGTAAGGTGGTTCACACAGCGTATCTTGACTTCACCAAGGCTTTCGACCCCTTCCCCCATTCTGGAATTATAGATAAACTCACTAAACTAGGTATAAATCCTTACATCACAAGATGGGTTGCCAACTGGCTCACTGACAGAACCCACGCTGTAAAAGTTGCAGACACCAAATCTGATTTCAAACCAGTGACAAGTGGAGTACCACAGGGTTCAGTCCTGAGACCTCTCTTGTTTGGTATCTACTTCTCTGAAGTACAGGCCAACACAGAAGGCCTTTGGCTAATGACGTTCAGAGTTGACTGCAAACTAGAAGCCATAGTTGAGTCCCCAAATGATGTGGACATCCTAAAAAAGGGCCTCACTGAGACAGATGCCTGGTGTCAAGCCTTGGCCTCAAGCTCAGTGCCAAAAAGTGCATTGTCATCCCCTTTGGTAAAAACTCTGTACCCATGAGCTACCACATAGGTGGCAGTCTACTTAACGCAAAATGTGTGATAAGAGACCTTGGGACCCAGGTGGACAGTAGTCTCTCCTTTGATAATCACATCGCTACAGTAGTCAGGAAATCCTTGCACATGGCACACCTCATCACAAAAGGGTTCTCATTCAGGAAAAAAGAGGTCATTGTTCCCATCTACTTGACACTCATTAGACCCATTATAAAGTACAATGGCCCTTTTGGAATGTACTTCACAGGACACTTACAGCAGCTGGAAAGGCCACAGAAGTGCCTCAAAAAGAGGATTACTGGCCTCAAACAGATGACCTACACTGACTGCCTCAAAAAACTCCAGCTTTACTCCGTAGCATATCACCTACTCCGAGGTGATCTCTGCCTAACATATAAAGCTATGTCAAACTCAGATCTGTTGGATATGCTGCACCTAAAGAAATCCCAATCCCTCCGAGCAACATGCTGTAGGGACCTAAACCTTGTAGCCACAATAAACAGGACATGCTGGAGGGATAGATTTGTATCCCAGAGACTTCCCATACTCTGGAACAAGCTATCCATCTATGTCAAGCAAAGTTCCTCATTAGCACTCTTCAAGAAAAATCTTGATAATTGGATGGGAAATAGGAAATACACCCTGGGGGATCACTTCCGTGGCTCTGCTCAACAGGGTCACAGGAAAATAACTTTCTTGGGTGGCATAAGTCATGGAACCTTGTTGGTTAGGCTTACTTGGGGCCTTGGGCCAATAGCCTAGTACCTACCTATGAACCTATAAAGCTTGTACTTGCAGAAGTTCCTTCACAGAGGACTTTTAAATGATTCGTAAAGGAAATCATGACTTACAGTCACTTAATAGGTCTTAACATACAACTATGGATAAGTTCTTTTAAATAACCCCCTTCCTTATTAGATTTCTGAGATACCTTCCAAACTTCTTATCGCAGAGACAACTCCTAGCCTGGTCCCAGCCTTCAGAAGAAACTTCCTTGGATACTTCTTGACATAATACTTTCTCAACATAGATCTTAGGAAGATAGGAGTGTAGCATTGTCTTTAACATTTCTCAAAATTCATCTGTTCTGTAGTGAGACTTGCATAGTACTTGTTAGGCTCAGTACCCACCCCTATGTCATTGCCATTATCTGTCTAGCTATCTGTCCATCTGTCTATAACCACACACACATACAGACACGCAGACATGCAGACACGCACACACTCACACACACACGCACACACACACACACACACACACACACACACACACACACACACACACACACGCACACACACACACACACACACACACACACACACACACACACACACACACACACACACACACACACACACATATGCACGCACACACACACACACACACACACACACACACACACACACACACACACACACACACACACACCGATGTGCTTGTGTCCACTACTGTGGCTAAAAAGGGTGCAGAAAGGAATAGTTCACTTACCCTATTACCAAATAAATAAAAATAAAAATAAGTAAATAAAAGCGAACATGTAAATCTTTCTCTTACCAAAGATGAACAAGAAGCGGTCTGCCTTAAGAGATTCATTTCAATTCTCACACTATAGAATCTTGGGGCTTTTGGATGTGCATAGTTAACTCAATTTCTGCATCCATTTTGGAAAAAAAATATTTATAACAGCAAAGCAAGATATTTCATAAATGCTGTTTCTTGCGTTACCACTGACATCCCCTGTGATAAGTACATTTCGTTCTATCTATTTTTAGAAAGAAAACTATTAACTGTAATACCTTCTGGCAAGA